>NW_028318463.1:1582500-1867936 GCF_062004578.1 Staurois parvus
GGTATTATGCAGAGTCCATGCATAAAGAATGAGAACAGATACTGAGAATTATACCCAGCATACAGGTGAAAAGAAGTGGTATTATGCAGAATCCATACATACAGAATGAGAACAGATACTGAGAATTATACCCAGCAAGAGAAGAGAAGTGGTATTATGCAGAGTCCATGCATACAGAATGAGAACAGATACTGAGAATTATACCCAGCATACAGGGGAAGAGAAGTGGTATTATGCAGAGTCCATACATACAGAATGAGAACAGATACTGGGAATTATACCCAGCATACAGGGGAAGAGACGTGGTATTATGCAGAGTCCATACATACAGAATGAGAAGAGTTACTGAGAATTATACCCAGCATACAGGAGAAGAGAAGTGGTATTATGCAGAGCCCATACATATAGAATGATAACAGATACTGAGAATTATACCCAGCATACAGGAGAAGAGAAGTGGTATTATGCAGAATCCATGCATACAGAATGAGAACAGATACTGAGAATTATACCCAGCATACAGGAGAAGAGAAGTGGTATTATGCAGAATCCAGGCATACAGAATGAGAACAGATACTGAGAATTATACCCAGCAGTAGAAGAGAAGTGGTATTATGCAGAGTCCATGCATACAGAATGAAAACAGATACTGAGAATTATACCCAGCATACAGGAGAAGAGAAGTGGTATTATGCAGAGTCCATGCATACAGAATGAGAACAGATACTGAGAATTATACCCAGCAGTAGAAGAGAAGTGGTATTATGCAGAGTCCATGCATACAGAATGAGAACAGATACTGAGAATTATACCCAGCATACAGGTGAAAAGAAGTGGTATTATGCAGAATCCATACATACAGAATGAGAACAGATACTGAGAATTATACCCAGCAGGAGAAGAGAAGTGGTATTATGCAGAGTCCATGCATACAGAATGAGAACAGATACTGAGAATTATACCCAGCAGTAGAAGAGAAGTGGTATTATGCAGAGTCCATGCATACAGAATGAGAACAGATACTGAGAATTATACCCAGCATACAGGAGAAGAGAAGTGGTATTATGCAGAGTCCATGCATACAGAATGAGAACAGATACTGAGAATTATACCCAGCATACAGGGGAAGAGAAGTGGTATTATGCAGAGTCCATACATACAGAATGAGAACAGATACTGAGAATTATACCCAGCATACAGGGGAAGAGAAGTGGTATTATGCAGAGTCCATGCATACAGAATGAGAACAGATACTGAGAATTATACCCAGCATACAGGAGAATAGAAGTGGTATTATGCAGAGTCCATACATACAGAATGAGAACAGATACTGAGAATTATACCCAGCATACAGGAGAAGAGAAGTGGTATTATGCAGAGTCCATACATACAGAATGAGAACAGATACTGAGAATTATACCCAGCAATAGAAGAGAAGAGGTATTATGCAGAATCCATGCATGCAGAATGAGAACAAATACTGAGAATAATACCCAGCATACAGGAGAAGAGAAGTGGTATTATGCAGAGTCCATACATACAGAATGAGAACAGATACTGAGAATTATACCCAGCAATAGAAGAGAAGAGGTATTATGCAGAATCCATGCATGCAGAATGAGAACAGATACTGAGAATTATACCCAGCATACAGGAAAAGAGAAGTGGTATTATGCAGAGTCCATGCATACAGAATGAGAACAGATACTGAGAATTATACCCGGCATACTGGAGAAGAGAAGTGGTATTATGCAGAGTCCATGCATACAGAATGAGAACAGATACTGAGAATTATACCCGGCATACTGGAGAAGAGAAGTGGTAGTATGCAGAGTCCATGCATACAGAATGAGAACAGATACTGAGAATTACACCAAGCAGTAGAAGAGAAGTGGTATTATGCAGAGTCCATGCATACAGAATGAGAACAGATACTGAGAATGATACCCAGCATACAGGAGAAGAGAAGTGGTATTATGCAGAGACCATACATACAAAATGAGAACAGATACTGAGAATTATACCCGGCATACTGGAGAAGAGAAGTGGTATTATGCAGAGTCCATGCATACAGAATGAGAACAGATACTGAGAATTATACCCAGCAGTAGAAGAGAAGTGGTATTATGCAGAGTCCATGCATACAGAATGAGAACAGATACTGAGAATTATACCCAGCAGTAGAAGAGAAGTGGTATTATGCAGAGTCCATACATACAGAATGAGAAGAGTTACTGAGAATTATACCCAGCATACAGGAGAAGAGAAGTGGTATTATGCAGAGTCCATACATACAGAATGAGAACAGATACTGAGAATTATACCCAGCATACAGGAGAAGAGAAGTGGCATCATGCAGAATCCATGCATACAGAATGAGAACAGATACTGAGAATTATACCCAGCATACAGGAGAAGAGAAGTGGTATTATGCAGAATCCAGGCATACAGAATGAGAACAGATACTGAGAATTATACCCAGCAGTAGAAGAGAAGTGGTATTATGCAGAGTCCATGCATACAGAATGAGAACAGATACTGAGAATTATACCCAGCATACAGGTGAAAAGAAGTGGTATTATGCAGAATCCATACATACAGAATGAGAACAGATACTGAGAATTATACCCAGCAGGAGAAGAGAAGTGGTATTATGCAGAGTCCATGCATACAGAATGAGAACAGATACTGAGAAATATACCCAGCAGTAGAAGAGAAGTGGTATTATGCAGAGTCCATGCATACAGAATGAGAACAGATACTGAGAATTATACCCAGCATACAGGAGAAGAGAAGTGGTATTATGCAGAGTCCATGCATACAGAATGAGAACAGATACTGAGAATTATACCCAGCATACAGGGGAAGAGAAGTGGTATTATGCAGAGTCCATACATACAGAATGAGAACAGATACTGAGAATTATACCTAGCATACAGGGGAAGAGAAGTGGAATTATGCAGAGTCCATGCATACAGAATGAGAACAGATACTGAGAATTAAACCCAGCAGGAGAAGAGAAGTGGTATTTTGCAGAGTCCATGCATAAAGAATGAGAACAGATACTGAGAATTATACCCAGCATACAGGTGAAAAGAAGTGGTATTATGCAGAATCCATACATACAGAATGAGAACAGATACTGAGAATTATACCCAGCAAGAGAAGAGAAGTGGTATTATGCAGAGTCCATGCATACAGAATGAGAACAGATACTGAGAATTATACCCAGCATACAGGGGAAGAGAAGTGGTATTATGCAGAGTCCATACATACAGAATGAGAACAGATACTGGGAATGATACCCAGCATACAGGGGAAGAGACGTGGTATTATGCAGAGTCCATGCATAAAGAATGAGAACAGATACTGAGAATTATACCCAGCATACAGGTGAAAAGAAGTGGTATTATGCAGAATCCATACATACAGAATGAGAACAGATACTGAGAATTATACCCAGCAAGAGAAGAGAAGTGGTATTATGCAGAGTCCATGCATACAGAATGAGAACAGATACTGAGAATTATACCCAGCATACAGGGGAAGAGAAGTGGTATTATGCAGAGTCCATACATACAGAATGAGAACAGATACTGAGAATTATACCCAGCATACAGGAGAAGAGACGTGGTATTATGCAGAGTCCATGCATACAGAATGAGAACAGATACTGAGAATTATACCCAGCATACAGGGGAAGAGAAGTGGTATTATGCAGAGTCCATACATACAGAATGAGAAGAGTTACTGAGAATTATACCCAGCATACAGGAGAAGAGAAGTGGTATTATGCAGAGACCATACATATAGAATGATAACAGATACTGAGAATTATACCCAGCATACAGGAGAAGAGAAGTGGTATTATGCAGAGTCCATACATACAGAATGAGAACAGATACTGAGAATTATACCCAGCATACAGGAGAAGAGAAGTGGCATCATGCAGAATCCATGCATACAGAATGAGAACAGATACTGAGAATTATACCCAGCATACAGGAGAAGAGAAGTGGTATTATGCAGAGTCCATGCATACAGAATGAGAACAGATACTGAGAATTATACCCAGCATACAGGGGAAGAGAAGTGGTATTATGCAGAGTCCATACATACAGAATGAGAACAGATACTGAGAATTATACCCAGCATACAGGGGAAGAGAAGTGGTATTATGCAGAGTCCATGCATACAGAATGAGAACAGATACTGAGAATTATACCCAGCATACAGGAGAATAGAAGTGGTATTATGCAGAGTCCATACATACAGAATGAGAACAGATACTGAGAATTATACCCAGCATACAGGAGAAGAGAAGTGGTATTATGCAGAGTCCATACATACAGAATGAGAACAGATACTGAGAATTACACCCAGCAATAGAAGAGAAGAGGTATTATGCAGAATCCATGCATGCAGAATGAGAACAGATACTGAGAATTATACCCAGCATACAGGAAAAGAGAAGTGGTATTATGCAGAGTCCATGCATACAGAATGAGAACAGATACTGAGAATTATACCCGGCATACTGGAGAAGAGAAGTGGTATTATGCAGAGTCCATGCATACAGAATGAGAACAGATACTGAGAATTATACCCGGCATACTGGAGAAGAGAAGTGGTATTATGCAGAGTCCATGCATACAGAATGAGAACAGATACTGAGAATTATACCCAGCAGGAGAAGAGAAGTGGTATTATGCAGAGTCCATGCATACAGAATGAGAACAGATACTGAGAATGATACCCAGCATACAGGAGAAGAGAAGTGGTATTATGCAGAGTCCATGCATACAGAATGAGAACAGATACTGAGAATTATACCCAGCATACAGGAGAAGAGAAGTGGTATTATGCAGAGTCCATGCATAAAGAATGAGAACAGATACTGAGAATTATACCCAGCATACAGGAGAAGAGAAGTGGTATTATGCAGAGTCCATGCATAAAGAATGAGAACAGATACTGAGAATTATACCCAGCATACAGGTGAAAATAAGTGGTATTATGCAGAATCCATACATACAGAATGAGAACAGATACTGAGAATTATACCCAGCAAGAGAAGAGAAGTGGTATTATGCAGAGTCCATGCATACAGAATGAGAACAGATACTGAGAATTATACCCAGCATACAGGGGAAGAGAAGTGGTATTATGCAGAGTCCATACATACAGAATGAGAACAGATACTGGGAATTATACCCAGCATACAGGGGAAGAGACGTGGTATTATGCAGAGTCCATGCATACAGAATGAGAACAGATACTGAATATTATACCCAGCATACAGGGGAAGAGAAGTGGTATTATGCAGAGTCCATACATACAGAATGAGAAGAGTTACTGAGAATTATACCCAGCATACAGGAGAAGAGAAGTGGTATTATGCAGAGCCCATACATATAGAATGATAACAGATACTGAGAATTATACCCAGCATACAGGAGAAGAGAAGTGGCATCATGCAGAATCCATGCATACAGAATGAGAACAGATACTGAGAATTATACCCAGCATACAGGAGAAGAGAAGTGGTATTATGCAGAATCCAGGCATACAGAATGAGAACAGATACTGAGAATTATACCCAGCAGTAGAAGAGAAGTGGTATTATGCAGAGTCCATGCATACAGAATGAGAACAGATACTGAGAATTATACCCAGCATACAGGTGAAAAGAAGTGGTATTATGCAGAATCCATACATACAGAATGAGAACAGATACTGAGAATTATACCCAGCAGGAGAAGAGAAGTGGTATTATGCAGAGTCCATGCATACAGAATGAGAACAGATACTGAGAATTATACCCAGCATACAGGAGAAGAGAAGTGGTATTATGCAGAGTCCATGCATACAGAATGAGAACAGATACTGAGAATTATACCCAGCATACAGGGGAAGAGAAGTGGTATTATGCAGAGTCCATACATACAGAATGAGAACAGATACTGAGAATTAAACCCAGCATACAGGGGAAGAGAAGTGGTATTATGCAGAGTCCATGCATACAGAATGAGAACAGATACTGAGAATTATACCCAGCATACAGGAGAATAGAAGTGGTATTATGCAGAGTCCATACATACAGAATGAGAACAGATACTGAGAATTATACCCAGCATACAGGAGAAGAGAAGTGGTATTATGCAGAGTCCATACATACAGAATGAGAACAGATACTGAGAATTATACCCAGCAATAGAAGAGAAGAGGTATTATGCAGAATCCATGCATGCAGAATGAGAACAAATACTGAGAATAATACCCAGCATACAGGAGAAGAGAAGTGGTATTATGCAGAGTCCATACATACAGAATGAGAACAGATACTGAGAATTATACCCAGCGATAGAAGAGAAGAGGTATTATGCAAAATCCATGCATGCAGAATGAGAACAGATACTGAGAATTATACCCAGCATACAGGAAAAGAGAAGTGGTATTATGCAGAGTCCATGCATACAGAATGAGAACAGATACTGAGAATTATACCCGGCATACTGGAGAAGAGAAGTGGTATTATGCAGAGTCCATGCATACAGAATGAGAACAGATACTGAGAATTATACCCGGCATACTGGAGAAGAGAAGTGGTATTATGCAGAGTCCATGCATACAGAATGAGAACAGATACTGAGAATTACACCAAGCAGTAGAAGAGAAGTGGTATTATGCAGAGTCCATGCATACAGAATGAGAACAGATACTGAGAATGATACCCAGCATACAGGAGAAGAGAAGTGGTATTATGCAGAGTCCATACATACAAAATGAGAACAGATACTGAGAATTATACCCGGCATACTGGAGAAGAGAAGTGGTATTATGCAGAGTCCATGCATACAGAATGAGAACAGATACTGAGAATTATACCCAGCAGTAGAAGAGAAGTGGTATTATGCAGAGTCCATGCATACAGAATGAGAACAGATACTGAGAATTATACCCAGCAGTAGAAGAGAAGTGGTATTATGCAGAGTCCATACATACAGAATGAGAACAGATACTGTGAATTATACCCAGCAGTAGAAGAGAAGTGGTATTATGCAGAGTCCATACATACAGAATGAGAACAGATACTGGGAATATTACCCAGCATACAGGGGAAGAGAAGTGGTATTATGCAGAGTCCATACATATAGAATGATAACAGATACTGAGAATTATACCCAGCATACAGGAGAAGAGAAGTGGTATTATGCAGAGTCCATGCATACAGAATGAGAACAGATACTGAGAATTATACCCAGCATACAGGGGAAGAGAAGTGGTATTATGCAGAGTCCATGCATACAGAATGAGAACAGATACTGAGAATTATACCCAGCATACAGGAGAATAGAAGTGGTATTATGCAGAGTCCATACATACAGAATGAGAACAGATACTGAGAATTATACCCAGCATACAGGAGAAGAGAAGTGGTATTATGCAGAATCCATGCATGCAGAATGAGAACAGATACTGAGAATTATACCCAGTATACAGGAAAGAGAAGTGGTATTATGCAGAGTCCATGCATACAGAATGAGAACAGATACTGAGAATTATACCCGGCATACTGGAGAAGAGAAGTGGTATTATGCAGAGTCCATGCATACAGAATGAGAACAGATACTGAGAATTATACCCGGCATACTGGAGAAGAGAAGTGGTATTATGCAGAGTCCATACATACAAAATGAGAACAGATACTGAGAATTATACCCGGCATACTGGAGAAGAGAAGTGGTATTATGCAGAGTCCATGCATACAGAATGAGAACAGATACTGAGAATTATACCCAGCAGGAGAAGAGAAGTGGTATTATGCAGAGTCCATGCATACAGAATGAGAACAGATACTGAGAATTATACCCAGCATACAGGAGAAGAGAAGTGGTATTATGCAGAGTCCATGCATAAAGAATGAGAACAGATACTGAGAATTATACCCAGCATACAGGAGAAGAGAAGTGGTATTATGCAGAGTCCATGCATAAAGAATGAGAACAGATACTGAGAATTATACCCAGCATACAGGTGAAAAGAAGTGGTATTATGCAGAATCCATACATACAGAATGAGAACAGATACTGAGAATTATACCCAGCAAGAGAAGAGAAGTGGTATTATGCAGAGTCCATGCATACAGAATGAGAACAGATACTGAGAATTATACCCAGCATACAGGGAAAGAGAAGTGGTATTATGCAGAGTCCATACATACAGAATGAGAACAGATACTGGGAATTATACCCAGCATACAGGGGAAGAGACGTGGTATTATGCAGAGTCCATGCATACAGAATGAGAACAGATACTGAGAATTATACCCAGCATACAGGGGAAGAGAAGTGGTATTATGCAGAGTCCATACATACAGAATGAGAAGAGTTACTGAGAATTATACCCAGCAGGAGAAGAGAAGTGGTATTATGCAGAGACCATACATATAGAATGATAACAGATACTGAGAATTATACCCAGCATACAGGAGAAGAGAAGTGGCATCATGCAGAATCCATGCATACAGAATGAGAACAGATAGTGAGAATTATACCCAGCATACAGGAGAAGAGAAGTGGTATTATGCAGAGTCCATGCATACAGAATGAGAACAGATACTGAGAATTATACCCAGCATACAGGGGAAGAGAAGTGGTATTATGCAGAGTCCATACATACAGAATGAGAACAGATACTGAGAATTATACCCAGCATACAGGGGAAGAGAAGTGGTATTATGCAGAGTCCATGCATACAGAATGAGAACAGATACTGAGAATTATACCCAGCATACAGGAGAATAGAAGTGGTATTATGCAGAGTCCATACATACAGAATAAGAACAGATACTGAGAATTATACCCAGCATACAGGAGAAGAGAAGTGGTATTATGCAGAGTCCATACATACAGAATGAGAACAGATACTGAGAATTATACCCAGCAATAGAAGAGAAGAGGTATTATGCAGAATCCATGCATGCAGAATGAGAACAGATACTGAGAATTATACCCAGCATACAGGAAAAGAGAAGTGGTATTATGCAGAGTCCATGCATACAGAATGAGAACAGATACTGAGAATTATACCCGGCATACTGGAGAAGAGAAGTGGTATTATGCAGAGTCCATGCATACAGAATGAGAACAGATACTGAGAATTATACCCAGCAGGAGAAGAGAGGTGGTATTATGCAGAGTCCATGCATACAGAATGAGAACAGATACTGAGAATGATACCCAGCATACAGGAGAAGAGAAGTGGTATTATGCAGAGTCCATACATACAAAATGAGAACAGATACTGAGAATTATACCCGGCATACTGGAGAAGAGAAGTGGTATTATGCAGAGTCCATGCATACAGAATGAGAACAGATACTGAGAATTATACCCAGCAGGAGAAGAGAAGTGGTATTATGCAGAGTCCATGCATACAGAATGAGAACAGATACTGAGAATGATACCCAGCATACAGGAGAAGAGAAGTGGTATTATGCAGAGTCCATGCATACAGAATGAGAACAGATACTGAGAATTATACCCAGCATACAGGAGAAGAGAAGTGGTATTATGCAGAGTCCATGCATAAAGAATGAGAACAGATACTGAGAATTATACCCAGCATACAGGAGAAGAGAAGTGGTATTATGCAGAGTCCATGCATAAAGAATGAGAACAGATACTGAGAATTATACCCAGCATACAGGTGAAAAGAAGTGGTATTATGCAGAATCCATACATACAGAATGAGAACAGATACTGAGAATTATACCCAGCAAGAGAAGAGAAGTGGTATTATGCAGAGTCCATGCATACAGAATGAGAACAGATACTGAGAATTATACCCAGCATACAGGGGAAGAGAAGTGGTATTATGCAGAGTCCATACATACAGAATGAGAACAGATACTGGGAATTATACCCAGCATACAGGGGAAGAGAAGTGGTATTATGCAGAGTCCATGCATACAGAATGAGAACAGATACTGAGAATTATACCCAGCAGTAGAAGAGAAGTGGTATTATGCAGAGTCCATGCATACAGAATGAGAACAGATACTGAGAATTATACCCAGCATACAGGTGAAAAGAAATGGTATTATGCAGAATCCATACATACAGAATGAGAACAGATACTGAGAATTATACCCAGCAGGAGAAGAGAAGTGGTATTATGCAGAGTCCATGCATAAAGAATGAGAACAGATACTGAGAATTATACCCAGCATACAGGTGAAAAGAAGTGGTATTATGCAGAATCCATACATACAGAATGAGAACAGATACTGAGAATTATACCCAGCAAGAGAAGAGAAGTGGTATTATGCAGAGTCCATGCATACAGAATGAGAACAGATACTGAGAATTATACCCAGCATACAGGGGAAGAGAAGTGGTATTATGCAGAGTCCATACATACAGAATGAGAACAGATACTGGGAATTATACCCAGCATACAGGGGAAGAGAAGTGGTATTATGCAGAGTCCATACATACAGAATGAGAACAGATACTGAGAATTATACCCAGCAAGAGAAGAGAAGTGGTATTATGCAGAGTCCATGCATACAGAATGAGAACAGATACTGAGAATTATACCCAGCATACAGGGGAAGAGAAGTGGTATTATGCAGAGTCCATACATACAGAATGAGAAGAGTTACTGAGAATTATACCCAGCATACAGGAGAAGAGAAGTGGTATTATGCAGAGCCCATACATATAGAATGATAACAGATACTGAGAATTATACCCAGCATACAGGAGAAGAGAAGTGGCATCATGCAGAATCCATGCATACAGAATGAGAACAGATACTGAGAATTATACCCAGCATACAGGAGAAGAGAAGTGGTATTATGCAGAATCCAGGCATACAGAATGAGAACAGATACTGAGAATTATACCCAGCAGTAGAAGAGAAGTGGAATTATGCAGAGTCCATGCATACAGAATGAAAACAGATACTGAGAATTATACCCAGCATACAGGAGAAGAGAAGTGGTATTATGCAGAGTCCATGCATACAGAATGAGAACAGATACTGAGAATTATACCCAGCATACAGGAGAAGAGAAGTGGTATTATGCAGAGTCCATGCATACAGAATGAGAACAGATACTGAGAATTATACCCAGCAGTAGAAGAGAAGTGGTATTATGCAGAGTCCATGCATACAGAATGAGAACAGATACTGAGAATTATACCCAGCAGGAGAAGAGAAGTGGTATTATGCAGAGTCCATGCATACAGAATGAGAACAGATACTGAGAATTATACCCAGCAGTAGAAGAGAAGTGGTATTATGCAGAGTCCATGCATACAGAATGAGAACAGATACTGAGAATTATACCCAGCATACAGGAGAAGAGAAGTGGTATTATGCAGAGTCCATGCATACAGAATGAGAACAGATACTGAGAATTATACCCAGCATACAGGGGAAGAGAAGTGGTATTATGCAGAGTCCATACATACAGAATGAGAACAGATACTGAGAATTATACCCAGCATACAGGGGAAGAGAAGTGGTATTATGCAGAGTCCATGCATACAGAATGAGAACAGATACTGAGAATTATACCCAGCATACAGGAGAATAGAAGTGGTATTATGCAGAGTCCATACATACAGAATGAGAACAGATACTGAGAATTATACCCAGCATACAGGAGAAGAGAAGTGGTATTATGCAGAGTCCATACATACAGAATGAGAACAGATACTGAGAATTATACCCAGCAATAGAAGAGAAGAGGTATTATGCAGAATCCATGCATGCAGAATGAGAACAAATACTGAGAATAATACCCAGCATACAGGAGAAGAGAAGTGGTATTATGCAGAGTCCATACATACAGAATGAGAACAGATACTGAGAATTATACCCAGCAATAGAAGAGAAGAGGTATTATGCAGAATCCATGCATGCAGAATGAGAACAGATACTGAGAATTATACCCAGCATACAGGAAAAGAGAAGTGGTATTATGCAGAGTCCATACATACAGAATGAGAACAGATACTGTGAATTATACCCAGCATACAGGGGAAGAGAAGTGGTATTATGCAGAGTCCATACATACAGAATGAGAAGAGTTACTGAGAATTATACCCAGCATATAGGAGAAGAGAAGTGGTATTATGCAGAGCCCATACATATAGAATGATAACAGATACTGAGAATTATACCCAGCATACAGGAGAAGAGAAGTGGCATCATGCAGAATCCATGCATACAGAATGAGAACAGATACTGAGAATTATACCCAGCATACAGGAGAAGAGAAGTGGTATTATGCAGACTCCATGCATACAGAATGAGAACAGATACTGAGAATTATACCCAGCATACAGGGGAAGAGAAGTGGTATTATGCAGAGTCCATACATACAGAATGAGAACAGATACTGAGAATTATACCCAGCATACAGGGGAAGAGAAGTGGTATTATGCAGAGTCCATGCATACAGAATGAGAACAGATACTGAGAATTATACCCAGCATACAGGAGAATAGAAGTGGTATTATGCAGAGTCCATACATACAGAATGAGAACAGATACTGAGAATTATACCCAGCATACAGGAGAAGAGAAGTGGTATTATGCAGAGTCCATACATACAGAATGAGAACAGATACTGAGAATTATACCCAGCAATAGAAGAGAAGAGGTATTATGCAGAATCCATGCATGCAGAATGAGAACAGATACTGAGAATTATACCCAGAATACAGGAGAAGAGAAGTGGTATTATGCAGAGTCCATGCATACAGAATGAGAACAGATACTGAGAATTATACCCGGCATACTGGAGAAGAGAAGTGGTATTATGCAGAGTCCATGCATACAGAATGAGAACAGATACTGAGAATTATACCCGGCATACTGGAGAAGAGAAGTGGTATTATGCAGAGTCCATGCATACAGAATGAGAACAGATACTGAGAATTACACCCAGCAGTAGAAGAGATGTGGTATTATGCAGAGTCCATGCATACAGAATGAGAACAGATACTGAGAATGATACCCAGCATACAGGAGAAGAGAAGTGGTATTATGCAGAGTCCATACATACAAAATGAGAACAGATACTGAGAATTATACCCAGCATACAGGAGAAGAGAAGTGGTATTATGCAGAGTCCATGCATAAAGAATGAGAACAGATACTGAGAATTATACCCAGCATACAGGAGAAGAGAAGTGGTATTATGCAGAGTCCATGCATAAAGAATGAGAACAGATACTGAGAATTATACCCAGCATACAGGTGAAAAGAAGTGGTATTATGCAGAATCCATACATACAGAATGAGAACAGATACTGAGAATTATACCCAGCAAGAGAAGAGAAGTGGTATTATGCAGAGTCCATGCATACAGAATGAGAACAGATACTGAGAATTATACCCAGCATACAGGGGAAGAGAAGTGGTATTATGCAGAGTCCATACATACAGAATGAGAACAGATACTGGGAATTATACCCAGCATACAGGGGAAGAGACGTGGTATCATGCAGAGTCCATGCATAAAGAATGAGAGCAGATACTGAGAATTATACCCAGCATAAAGGTGAAAAGAAGTGGTATTATGCAGAATCCATACATACAGAATGAGAACAGATACTGAGAATTATACCCAGCAAGAGAAGAGAAGTGGTATTATGCAGAGTCCATGCATACAGAATGAGAACAGATACTGAGAATTATACCCAGCATACAGGGGAAGAGAAGTGGTATTATGCAGAGTCCATACATACAGAATGAGAACAGATACTGGGAATTATACCCAGCATACAGGGGAAGAGACGTGGTATTATGCAGAGTCCATGCATACAGAATGAGAACAGATACTGAGAATTATACCCAGCATACAGGGGAAGAGAAGTGGTATTATGCAGAGTCCATACATACAGAATGAGAAGAGTTACTGAGAATTATACCCAGCATACAGGAGAAGAGAAGTGGTATTATGCAGAGCCCATACATATAGAATGATAACAGATACTGAGAATTATACCCAGCAGTAGAAGAGAAGTGGTATTATGCAGAATCCAGGCATACAGAATGAGAACAGATACTGAGAATTATACCCAGCAGTAGAAGAGAAGTGGTATTATGCAGAGTCCATGCATACAGAATGAAAACAGATACTGAGAATTATACCCAGCATACAGTAGAAGAGAAGTGGTATTATGCAGAGCCCATGCATACAGAATGAGAACAGATACTGAGAATTATACCCAGCATACAGGAGAAGAGAAGTGGTATTATGCAGAGTCCATGCATACAGAATGAGAACAGATACTGAGAATTATACCCAGCAGTAGAAGAGAAGTGGTATTATGCAGAGTCCATGCATACAGAATGAGAACAGATACTGAGAATTATACCCAGCATACAGGTGAAAAGAAGTGGTATTATGCAGAATCCATACATACAGAATGAGAACAGATACTGAGAATTATACCCAGCATACAGGAGAAGAGAAGTGGTATTATGCAGAGTCCATGCATACAGAATGAGAACAGATACTGAGAATTATACCCAGCATACAGGGGAAGAGAAGTGGTATTATGCAGAGTCCATACATACAGAATGAGAACAGATACTGAGAATTATACCCAGCATACAGGAGAAGAGAAGTGGTATTATGCAGAGCCCATACATATAGAATGATAACAGATACTGAGAATTATACCCAGCATACAGGAGAAGAGAAGTGGCATCATGCAGAATCCATGCATACAGAATGAGAACAGATACTGAGAATTATACCCAGCATACAGGAGAAGAGAAGTGGTATTATGCAGAATCCAGGCATACAGAATGAGAACAGATACTGAGAATTATACCCAGCAGTAGAAGAGAAGTGGTATTATGCAGAGTCCATGCATACAGAATGAAAACAGATACTGAGAATTATACCCAGCATACAGGAAAAGAGAAGTGGTATTATGCAGAGTCCATGCATACAGAATGAGAACAGATACTGAGAATTATACCCAGCATACAGGTGAAAAGAAGTGGTATTATGCAGAATCCATACATACAGAATGAGAACAGATACTGAGAATTATACCCAGCAAGAGAAGAGAAGTGGTATTATGCAGAGTCCATGCATACAGAATGAGAACAGATACTGAGAATTATACCCAGCATACAGGGGAAGAGAAGTGGTATTATGCAGAGTCCATACATACAGAATGAGAACAGATACTGGGAATTATACCCAGCATACAGGGGAAGAGACGTGGTATTATGCAGAGTCCATGCATACAGAATGAGAACAGATACTGAGAATTATACCCAGCATACAGGGGAAGAGAAGTGGTATTATGCAGAGTCCATACATACAGAATGAGAAGAGTTACTGAGAATTATACCCAGCATACAGGAGAAGAGAAGTGGTATTATGCAGAGCCCATACATATAGAATGATAACAGATACTGAGAATTATACCCAGCATACAGGAGAAGAGAAGTGGTATTATGCAGAATCCAGGCATACAGAATGAGAACAGATACTGAGAATTATACCCAGCAGTAGAAGAGAAGTGGTATTATGCAGAGTCCATGCATACAGAATGAAAACAGATACTGAGAATTATACCCAGCATACAGGAGAAGAGAAGTGGTATTATGCAGAGTCCATGCATACAGAATGAGAACAGATACTGAGAATTATACCCAGCATACAGGAGAAGAGAAGTGGTATTATGCAGAGTCCATGCATACAGAATGAGAACAGATACTGAGAATTATACCCAGCAGTAGAAGAGAAGTGGTATTATGCAGAGTCCATGCATACAGAATGAGAAGAGATACTGAGAATTATACCCAGCATACAGGAGAAGAGAAGTGGTATTATGCAGAGTCCATGCATACAGAATGAGAACAGATACTGAGAATTATACCCAGCATACAGGGGAAGAGAAGTGGTATTATGCAGAGTCCATACATACAGAATGAGAACAGATACTGAGAATTATACCCAGCATACAGGGGAAGAGAAGTGGTATTATGCAGAGTCCATGCATACAGAATGAGAACAGATACTGAGAATTATACCCAGCATACAGGAGAATAGAAGTGGTATTATGCAGAGTCCATACATACAGAATGAGAACAGATACTGAGAATTATACCCAGCATACAGGAGAAGAGAAGTGGTATTATGCAGAGTCCATACATACAGAATGAGAACAGATACTGAGAATTATACCCAGCAATAGAAGAGAAGAGGTATTATGCAGAATCCATGCATGCAGAATGAGAACAAATACTGAGAATAATACCCAGCATACAGGAGAAGAGAAGTGGTATTATGCAGAGTCCATACATACAGAATGAGAACAGATACTGAGAATTATACCCAGCAATAGAAGAGAAGAGGTATTATGCAGAATCCATGCATGCAGAATGAGAACAGATACTGAGAATTATACCCAGCATACAGGAAAAGAGAAGTGGTATTATGCAGAGTCCATGCATACAGAATGAGAACAGATACTGAGAATTATACCCGGCATACTGGAGAAGAGAAGTGGTATTATGCAGAGTCCATGCATACAGAATGAGAACAGATACTGAGAATTATACCCGGCATACTGGAGAAGAGAAGTGGTAGTATGCAGAGTCCATGCATACAGAATGAGAACAGATACTGAGAATTACACCAAGCAGTAGAAGAGAAGTGGTATTATGCAGAGTCCATGCATACAGAATGAGAACAGATACTGAGAATGATACCCAGCATACAGGAGAAGAGAAGTGGTATTATGCAGAGTCCATACATACAAAATGAGAACAGATACTGAGAATTATACCCGGCATACTGGAGAAGAGAAGTGGTATTATGCAGAGTCCATGCATACAGAATGAGAACAGATACTGAGAATTATACCCAGCAGTAGAAGAGAAGTGGTATTATGCAGAGTCCATGCATACAGAATGAGAACAGATACTGAGAATTATACCCAGCAGAAGAAGAGAAGTGGTATTATGCAGAGTCCATACATACAGAATGAGAACAGATACTGTGAATTATACCCAGCAGTAGAAGAGAAGTGGTATTATGCAGAGTCCATACATACAGAATGACAACAGATACTGGGAATTATACCCAGCATACAGGGGAAGAGAAGTGGTATTATGCAGAGTCCATACATACAGAATGAGAAGAGTTACTGAGAATTATACCCAGCATACAGGAGAAGAGAAGTGGTATTATGCAGAGCCCATACATATAGAATGATAACAGATACTGAGAATTATACCCAGCATACAGGAGAAGAGAAGTGGCATCATGCAGAATCCATGCATACAGAATGAGAACAGATACTGAGAATTATACCCAGCATACAGGAGAAGAGAAGTGGTATTATGCAGACTCCATGCATACAGAATGAGAACAGATACTGAGAATTATACCCAGCATACAGGGGAAGAGAAGTGGTATTATGCAGTGTCCATACATACAGAATGAGAACAGATACTGAGAATTATACCCAGCATACAGGGGAAGAGAAGTGGTATTATGCAGAGTCCATGCATACAGAATGAGAACAGATACTGAGAATTATACCCAGCATACAGGAGAATAGAAGTGGTATTATGCAGAGTCCATACATACAGAATGAGAACAGATACTGAGAATTATACCCAGCATACAGGAGAAGAGAAGTGGTATTATGCAGAGTCCATACATACAGAATGAGAACAGATACTGAGAATTATACCCAGCATACAGGGGAAGAGAAGTGGTATTATGCAGAGTCCATGCATACAGAATGAGAACAGATACTGAGAATTATACCCGGCATACTGGAGAAGAGAAGTGGTATTATGCAGAGTCCATGCATACAGAATGAGAACAGATACTGAGAATTATACCCGGCATACTGGAGAAGAGAAGTGGTATTATGCAGAGTCCATGCCTACAGAATGAGAACAGATACTGAGAATTACACCCAGCAGTAGAAGAGAAGTGGTATTATGCAGAGTCCATGCATACAGAATGAGAACAGATACTGAGAATGATACCCAGCATACAGGAGAAGAGAAGTGGTATTATGCAGAGTCCATGCATACAGAATGAGAACAGATACTGAGAATTATACCCAGCATACAGGAGAAGAGAAGTGGTATTATGCAGAGTCCATGCATAAAGAATGAGAACAGATACTGAGAATTATACCCAGCATACAGGAGAAGAGAAGTGGTATTATGCAGAGTCCATGCATAAAGAATGAGAACAGATACTGAGAATTATACCCAGCAGTAGAAGAGAAGTGGTATTATGCAGAGTCCATGCATACAGAATGAGAACAGATACTGAGAATTATACCCAGCAGTAGAAGAGAAGTGGTATTATGCAGAGTCCATGCATACAGAATGAGAACAGATACTGAGAATTATACCCAGCATACAGGAGAAGAGAAGTGGTATTATGCAGAGTCCATGCATACAGAATGAGAACAGATACTGAGAATTATACCCAGCATACAGGGGAAGAGAAGTGGTATTATGCAGAGTCCATACATACAGAATGAGAACAGATACTGAGAATTATACCCAGCATACAGGGGAAGAGAAGTGGTATTATGCAGAGTCCATGCATACAGAATGAGAACAGATACTGAGAATTATACCCAGCATACAGGAGAATAGAAGTGGTATTATGCAGAGTCCATACATACAGAATGAGAACAGATACTGAGAATTATACCCAGCAATAGAAGAGAAGAGGTATTATGCAGAATCCATGCATGCAGAATGAGAACAAATACTGAGAATTATACCCAGCATACAGGAGAAGAGAAGTGGTATTATGCAGAGTCCATACATACAGAATGAGAACAGATACTGAGAATTATACCCAGCAATAGAAGAGAAGAGGTATTATGCAGAGTCCATGCATGCAGAATGAGAACAGATACTGAGAATTATACCCAGCATACAGGAAAAGAGAAGTGGTATTATGCAGAGTCCATGCATACAGAATGAGAACAGATACTGAGAATTATACCCGGCATACTGGAGAAGAGAAGTGGTATTATGCAGAGTCCATGCATACAGAATGAGAACAGATACTGAGAATTATACCCGGCATACTGGAGAAGAGATGTGGTATTATGCAGAGTCCATGCATACAGAATGAGAACAGATACTGAGAATTATACCCAGCATACAGGAGAAGAGAAGTGGTATTATGCAGAGTCCATGCATACAGAATGAGAACAGATACTGAGAATTATACCCAGCATACAGGAGAAGAGAAGTGGTAT
Organism: Staurois parvus; assembly: GCF_062004578.1. Lineage (NCBI taxonomy): Eukaryota > Metazoa > Chordata > Amphibia > Anura > Ranidae > Staurois > Staurois parvus. Next base: position 1,601,799 of record NW_028318463.1, read on the forward strand.
TATGCAGAGTCCATGCATACAGAATGAGAACAGATACTGAGAATTATACCCAGCATACAGGAGAAGAGAAGTGGCATCATGCAGAGTCCATGCATACAGAATGAGAACCCTGCGCTCAAATACAGTATTACATGAGACTGCTAGAAATCATTACTATAACAGTACAATAGGGAAACACAGATTAGGGCATGCAGGGGCCCTAGGGGCGGCATGCAGGGGCCCTAGGGGCTGCAAGCGGCCCCTAGGCTTGTAGGTTGGACACCAGGGGATTACATTATCCTTGTAAAAAACACCCGGGATACACCATATTTACTGAATTCTGTTTTTAGTATTCCTTAAAAGTTCAAACATACTTTGTGTTTTTTAAATAAATTCCTTTTTTTTTTAAAGTTTTTTTTGACAAATCTTAACATTTGTTTTAACTGTGACCCGGCCGCAGCTTCTCACACTCTTTCCCACCATTTAGTTTTTACATTTACTGGCTGCTCCCAAATACCAACTTCAAGCTGAAGCTCTGCTGCAGAGCTGTATGTGATCCCAGATCTCCTCCTCCTCCACCTGTCATCATGGGGCATCCTGGGAGCTTCTGACTCCGCCCATCACTGCGCCGATCCTCCTGTATTGAGATGGAAGTGGAGGATTATGTTATGTTGAATAAAATGCGTCTTCTGCTGACATCGCTCTGCGCTCTGCTATCCATGTCTGGAATGAGAACAGACGCTGAGAATTATACCCAGCAGGAGAAGAGAAGTGGTATTATGCAGAGTCCATGCATACAGAATGAGAACAGATACTGAGAATTATACCCAGCAGGAGAAGAGAAGTGGTATTATGCAGAGCCCATGCATACAGAATGAGAACAGATACTGAGAATGATACCCAGCATACAGGAGAAGAGAAGTGGTATTATGCAGAGTCCATGCATACAGAATGAGAACAGATACTGAGAATTATACCCAGCATACAGGAGAAGAGAAGTGGTATTATGCAGAGTCCATGCATAAAGAATGAGAACAGATACTGAGAATTATACCCAGCATACAGGAGAAGAGAATTGGTATTATGCAGAGTCCATGCATAAAGAATGAGAACAGATACTGAGAATTATACCCAGCATACAGGTGAAAAGAAGTGGTATTATGCAGAATCCATACATACAGAATGAGAACAGATACTGAGAATTATACCCAGCAGTAGAAGAGAAGTGGTATTATGCAGAGTCCATGCATACAGAATGAGAACAGATACTGAGAATTATACCCAGCAGTAGAAGAGAAGTGGTATTATGCAGAATCCATGCAAACAGAATGAGAACAGATACTGAGAATTATACCCAGCATACAGGAGAAGAGAAGTGGCATCATGCAGAGTCCATACATACAGAATGAGAACAGATACTGAGAATTATACCCAGCATACAGGAGAAGAGAAGTGGTATTATGCAGAGTCCATGCATACAGAATGAGAACAGATACTGAGAATTATACCCAGCAGGAGAAGAGAAGTGGTATTATGCAGAATCCATGCATACAGAATGAGAACAGATACTGAGAATTATACCCAGCATACAGGAGAATAGAAGTGGTATTATGCAGAGTCCATATATACAGAATGAGAACAGATACTGAGAATTATACCCAGCAGGAGAAGAGAAGTGGTATTATGCAGAGTCCATGCATACAGAATGAGAACAGATACTGAGAATGATACCCAGCATACAGGAGAAGAGAAGTGGTATTATGCAGGGTCCATGCATACAGAATGAGAACAGATACTGAGAATTATACCCAGCATACAGGAGAAGAGAAGTGGTATTATGCAGAGTCCATGCATAAAGAATGAGAACAGATACTGAGAATTATACCCAGCAGGAGAAGAGAAGTGGTATTATGCAGAGTCCATGCATACAGAATGAGAACAGATACTGAGAATGATACCCAGCATACAGGAGAAGAGAAGTGGTATTATGCAGAGTCCATGCATACAGAATGAGAACAGATACTGAGAATTATACCCAGCATACAGGAAAAGAGAAGTGGTATTATGCAGAGTCCATGCATAAAGAATGAGAACAGATACTGAGAATTATACCCAGCATACAGGAGAAGAGAAGTGGTATTATGCAGAGTCCATGCATAAAGAATGAGAACAGATACTGAGAATTATACCCAGCATACAGGTGAAAAGAAGTGGTATTATGCAGAATCCATACATACAGAATGAGAATAGATACTGAGAATTATACCCAGCAAGAGAAGAGAAGTGGTATTATGCAGAGTCCATGCATACAGAATGAGAACAGATACTGAGAATTATACCCAGCATACAGGGGAAGAGAAGTGGTATTATGCAGAGTCCATACATACAGAATGAGAACAGATACTGGGAATTATACCCAGCATACAGGGAAAGAGACGTGGTATTATGCAGAATCCAGGCATACAGAATGAGAACAGATACTGAGAATTATACCCAGCAGTAGAAGAGAAGTGGTATTATGCAGAGTCCATGCATACAGAATGAAAACAGATACTGAGAATTATACCCAGCATACAGGAGAAGAGAAGTGGTATTATGCAGAGTCCATGCATACAGAATGAGAACAGATACTGAGAATTATACCCAGCATACAGGAGAAGAGAAGTGGTATTATGCAGAGTCCATGCATACAGAATGAGAACAGATACTGAGAATTATACCCAGCAGTAGAAGAGAAGTGGTATTATGCAGAGTCCATGCATACAGAATGAGAACAGATACTGAGAATTATACCCAGCATACAGGTGAAAAGAAGTGGTATTATGCAGAATCCATACATACAGAATGAGAACAGATACTGAGAATTATACCCAGCAGGAGAAGAGAAGTGGTATTATGCAGAGTCCATACATACAGAATGAGAACAGATACTGAGAATTATACCCAGCATACAGGAGAAGAGAAGTGGTATTATGCAGAGTCCATACATACAGAATGAGAACAGATACTGAGAATTATACCCAGCAATAGAAGAGAAGAGGTATTATGCAGAATCCATGCATGCAGAATGAGAACAAATACTGAGAATTATACCCAGCATACAGGAGAAGAGAAGTGGTATTATGCAGAGTCCATACATACAGAATGAGAACAGATACTGAGAATTATACCCAGCAATAGAAGAGAAGAGGTATTATGCAGAATCCATGCATGCAGAATGAGAACAGATACTGAGAATTATACCCGGCATACTGGAGAAGAGAAGTGGTATTATGCAGAGTCCATGCATACAGAATGAGAACAGATACTGAGAATTATACCCGGCATACTGGAGAAGAGAAGTGGTATTATGCAGAGTCCATGCATACAGAATGAGAACAGATACTGAGAATTACACCCAGCAGTAGAAGAGAAGTGGTATTATGCAGAGTCCATGCATACAGAATGAGAACAGATACTGAGAATGATACCCAGCATACAGGAGAAGAGAAGTGGTATTATGCAGAGTCCATACATACAAAATGAGAACAGATACAGAGAATTATACCCGGCATACTGGAGAAGAGAAGTGGTATTATGCAGAGTCCATGCATACAGAATGAGAACAGATACTGAGAATTATACCCAGCAGTAGAAGAGAAGTGGTATTATGCAGAGTCCATGCATACAGAATGAGAACAGATACTGAGAATTATACCCAGCAGTAGAAGAGAAGTGGTATTATGCAGAATCCATGCAAACAGAATGAGAACAGATACTGAGAATTATACCCAGCATACAGGAGAAGAGAAGTGGTATTATGCAGAGTCCATGCATACAGAATGAGAACAGATACTGAGAATTATACCCAGCATACAGGAGAAGAGAAGTGGTATTATGCAGAGTCCATACATACAGAATGAGAACAGATACTGAGAATTATACCCAGCATACAGGAGAAGAGAAGTGGTATTATACAGAGTCCATGCATACAGAATGAGAACAGATACTGAGAATTATGCCCAGCAGTAGAAGAGAAGTGGTATTATGCAGAGTCCATACATACAGAATGAGAACAGATACTGAGAATTATACGCAGCAGGAGAAGAGAAGTGGTATTTTGCAGAGTCCATGCATACAGAATGAGAACAGATACTGAGAATTATACCCAGCAGGAGAAGAGAAGTGGTATTTTGCAGAGTCCATGCATACAGAATGAGAACAGATACTGAGAATTATACCCAGCAGGAGAAGAGAAGTGGTATTATGCAGACTCCATGCATACAGAATGATAACAGATACTGAGAATTATACCCAGCATACAGGAGAAGAGAAGTGGCATCATGCAGAGTCCATGCATACAGAATGAGAACAGATACTGAGAATTATACCCAGCATACAGGAGAAGAGAAGTGGCATCATGCAGAGTCCATGCATACAGAATGAGAACAGATACTGAGAATTATACCCAGCATACAGGAGAAGAGAAGTGGTATTATGCAGAATCCATGCAAACAGAATGAGAACAGATACTGAGAATTATACCCAGCATACAGGAGAAGAGAAGTGGTATTATGCAGAGTCCATGCATACAGAATGAGAACAGATACTGAGAATTATACCCAGCAGTATAAGAGAAGTGGTATTATGCAGAATCCATGCAAACAGAATGAGAACAGATACTGAGAATTATACCCAGCATACAGGAGAAGAGAAGTGGCATCATGCAGAGTCCATGCATACAGAATGAGAACCCTGCGCTCAAATACAGTATTACATGAGACTGCTAGAAATCATTACTATAACAGTACAATAGGGAAACACAGATTAGGGCATGCAGGGGCCCTAGGGGCGGCATGCAGGGGCCCTAGGGGCTGCAAGCGGCCCCTAGGCTTGTAGGTTGGACACCAGGGGATTACATTCTCCTTGTAAAAAACACCCGGGATACACCATATTTACTGAATTCTGTTTTTAGTATTCCTTAAAAGTTCAAACATCCTTTGCGTTTTTTAAATAAATTCCTTTTTTTTTTAAAGTTTTTTTTGACAAATCTTAACTTTTGTTTTAACTGTGACGCGGCCGCAGCTTCTCACAGTCTTTCCCACCATTTAGTTTTTACATTTACTGGCTGCTCCCAAATACCAACTTCAAGCTGAAGCTCTGCTGCAGAGCTGTATGTGATCCCAGATCTCCTCCTCCTCCACCTGTCATCATGGGGCATCCTGGGAGCTTCTGACTCCGCCCATCACTGCGCCGATCCTCCTGTATTGAGATGGAAGTGGAGGATTATGTTATGTTGAATAAAATGCGTCTTCTGCTGACATCGCTCTGCGCTCTGCTATCCATGTCTGGAATGAGAACAGACACTGAGAATTATACCCAGCAGGAGAAGAGAAGTGGTATTATGCAGAGTCCATGCATACAGAATGAGAACAGATACTGAGAATTATACCCAGCAGGAGAAGAGAAGTGGTATTATGCAGAGTCCATGCATACAGAATGAGAACAGATACTGAGAATGATACCCAGCAGGAGAAGAGAAGTGGTATTATGCAGAATCCATGCATACAGAATGAGAACAGATACTGAGAATTATACCCAGCATACAGGAGAAGAGAAGTGGCATCATGCAGAATCCATGCATACAGAATGAGAACAGATACTGAGAATTATACCCAGCATACAGGAGAAGAGAAGTGGTATTATGCAGACTCCATGCATACAGAATGAGAACAGATACTGAGAATTATACCCAGCATACAGGGGAAGAGAAGTGGTATTATGCAGTGTCCATACATACAGAATGAGAACAGATACTGAGAATTATACCCAGCATACAGGGGAAGAGAAGTGGTATTATGCAGAGTCCATGCATACAGAATGAGAACAGATACTGAGAATTATACCCAGCATACAGGAGAATAGAAGTGGTATTATGCAGAGTCCATACATACAGAATGAGAACAGATACTGAGAATTATACCCAGCATACAGGAGAAGAGAAGTGGTATTATGCAGAGTCCATACATACAGAATGAGAACAGATACTGAGAATTATACCCAGCATACAGGGGAAGAGAAGTGGTATTATGCAGAGTCCATGCATACAGAATGAGAACAGATACTGAGAATTATACCCGGCATACTGGAGAAGAGAAGTGGTATTATGCAGAGTCCATGCATACAGAATGAGAACAGATACTGAGAATTATACCCGGCATACTGGAGAAGAGAAGTGGTATTATGCAGAGTCCATGCCTACAGAATGAGAACAGATACTGAGAATTACACCCAGCAGTAGAAGAGAAGTGGTATTATGCAGAGTCCATGCATACAGAATGAGAACAGATACTGAGAATGATACCCAGCATACAGGAGAAGAGAAGTGGTATTATGCAGAGTCCATGCATACAGAATGAGAACAGATACTGAGAATTATACCCAGCATACAGGAGAAGAGAAGTGGTATTATGCAGAGTCCATGCATAAAGAATGAGAACAGATACTGAGAATTATACCCAGCATACAGGAGAAGAGAAGTGGTATTATGCAGAGTCCATGCATAAAGAATGAGAACAGATACTGAGAATTATACCCAGCAGTAGAAGAGAAGTGGTATTATGCAGAGTCCATGCATACAGAATGAGAACAGATACTGAGAATTATACCCAGCAGTAGAAGAGAAGTGGTATTATGCAGAGTCCATGCATACAGAATGAGAACAGATACTGAGAATTATACCCAGCATACAGGAGAAGAGAAGTGGTATTATGCAGAGTCCATGCATACAGAATGAGAACAGATACTGAGAATTATACCCAGCATACAGGGGAAGAGAAGTGGTATTATGCAGAGTCCATACATACAGAATGAGAACAGATACTGAGAATTATACCCAGCATACAGGGGAAGAGAAGTGGTATTATGCAGAGTCCATGCATACAGAATGAGAACAGATACTGAGAATTATACCCAGCATACAGGAGAATAGAAGTGGTATTATGCAGAGTCCATACATACAGAATGAGAACAGATACTGAGAATTATACCCAGCAATAGAAGAGAAGAGGTATTATGCAGAATCCATGCATGCAGAATGAGAACAAATACTGAGAATTATACCCAGCATACAGGAGAAGAGAAGTGGTATTATGCAGAGTCCATACATACAGAATGAGAACAGATACTGAGAATTATACCCAGCAATAGAAGAGAAGAGGTATTATGCAGAGTCCATGCATGCAGAATGAGAACAGATACTGAGAATTATACCCAGCATACAGGAAAAGAGAAGTGGTATTATGCAGAGTCCATGCATACAGAATGAGAACAGATACTGAGAATTATACCCGGCATACTGGAGAAGAGAAGTGGTATTATGCAGAGTCCATGCATACAGAATGAGAACAGATACTGAGAATTATACCCGGCATACTGGAGAAGAGATGTGGTATTATGCAGAGTCCATGCATACAGAATGAGAACAGATACTGAGAATTATACCCAGCATACAGGAGAAGAGAAGTGGTATTATGCAGAGTCCATGCATACAGAATGAGAACAGATACTGAGAATTATACCCAGCATACAGGAGAAGAGAAGTGGTATTATGCAGAGTCCATGCATACAGAATGAGAACAGATACTGAGAATTATACCCAGCATACAGGAGAAGAGAAGTGGCATCATGCAGAGTCCATGCATACAGAATGAGAACCCTGCGCTCAAATACAGTATTACATGAGACTGCTAGAAATCATTACTATAACAGTACAATAGGGAAACACAGATTAGGGCATGCAGGGGCCCTAGGGGCGGCATGCAGGGGCCCTAGGGGCTGCAAGCGGCCCCTAGGCTTGTAGGTTGGACACCAGGGGATTACATTATCCTTGTAAAAAACACCCGGGATACACCATATTTACTGAATTCTGTTTTTAGTATTCCTTAAAAGTTCAAACATACTTTGTGTTTTTTAAATAAATTCCTTTTTTTTTTAAAGTTTTTTTTGACAAATCTTAACATTTGTTTTAACTGTGACCCGGCCGCAGCTTCTCACACTCTTTCCCACCATTTAGTTTTTACATTTACTGGCTGCTCCCAAATACCAACTTCAAGCTGAAGCTCTGCTGCAGAGCTGTATGTGATCCCAGATCTCCTCCTCCTCCACCTGTCATCATGGGGCATCCTGGGAGCTTCTGACTCCGCCCATCACTGCGCCGATCCTCCTGTATTGAGATGGAAGTGGAGGATTATGTTATGTTGAATAAAATGCGTCTTCTGCTGACATCGCTCTGCGCTCTGCTATCCATGTCTGGAATGAGAACAGACGCTGAGAATTATACCCAGCAGGAGAAGAGAAGTGGTATTATGCAGAGTCCATGCATACAGAATGAGAACAGATACTGAGAATTATACCCAGCAGGAGAAGAGAAGTGGTATTATGCAGAGCCCATGCATACAGAATGAGAACAGATACTGAGAATGATACCCAGCATACAGGAGAAGAGAAGTGGTATTATGCAGAGTCCATGCATACAGAATGAGAACAGATACTGAGAATTATACCCAGCATACAGGAGAAGAGAAGTGGTATTATGCAGAGTCCATGCATAAAGAATGAGAACAGATACTGAGAATTATACCCAGCATACAGGAGAAGAGAATTGGTATTATGCAGAGTCCATGCATAAAGAATGAGAACAGATACTGAGAATTATACCCAGCATACAGGTGAAAAGAAGTGGTATTATGCAGAATCCATACATACAGAATGAGAACAGATACTGAGAATTATACCCAGCAGTAGAAGAGAAGTGGTATTATGCAGAGTCCATGCATACAGAATGAGAACAGATACTGAGAATTATACCCAGCAGTAGAAGAGAAGTGGTATTATGCAGAATCCATGCAAACAGAATGAGAACAGATACTGAGAATTATACCCAGCATACAGGAGAAGAGAAGTGGCATCATGCAGAGTCCATACATACAGAATGAGAACAGATACTGAGAATTATACCCAGCATACAGGAGAAGAGAAGTGGTATTATGCAGAGTCCATGCATACAGAATGAGAACAGATACTGAGAATTATACCCAGCAGGAGAAGAGAAGTGGTATTATGCAGAATCCATGCATACAGAATGAGAACAGATACTGAGAATTATACCCAGCATACAGGAGAATAGAAGTGGTATTATGCAGAGTCCATATATACAGAATGAGAACAGATACTGAGAATTATACCCAGCAGGAGAAGAGAAGTGGTATTATGCAGAGTCCATGCATACAGAATGAGAACAGATACTGAGAATGATACCCAGCATACAGGAGAAGAGAAGTGGTATTATGCAGAGTCCATGCATACAGAATGAGAACAGATACTGAGAATTATACCCAGCATACAGGAGAAGAGAAGTGGTATTATGCAGAGTCCATGCATAAAGAATGAGAACAGATACTGAGAATTATACCCAGCAGGAGAAGAGAAGTGGTATTATGCAGAGTCCATGCATACAGAATGAGAACAGATACTGAGAATGATACCCAGCATACAGGAGAAGAGAAGTGGTATTATGCAGAGTCCATGCATACAGAATGAGAACAGATACTGAGAATTATACCCAGCATACAGGAAAAGAGAAGTGGTATTATGCAGAGTCCATGCATAAAGAATGAGAACAGATACTGAGAATTATACCCAGCATACAGGAGAAGAGAAGTGGTATTATGCAGAGTCCATGCATAAAGAATGAGAACAGATACTGAGAATTATACCCAGCATACAGGTGAAAAGAAGTGGTATTATGCAGAATCCATACATACAGAATGAGAATAGATACTGAGAATTATACCCAGCAAGAGAAGAGAAGTGGTATTATGCAGAGTCCATGCATACAGAATGAGAACAGATACTGAGAATTATACCCAGCATACAGGGGAAGAGAAGTGGTATTATGCAGAGTCCATACATACAGAATGAGAACAGATACTGGGAATTATACCCAGCATACAGGAAAAGAGACGTGGTATTATGCAGAATCCAGGCATACAGAATGAGAACAGATACTGAGAATTATACCCAGCAGTAGAAGAGAAGTGGTATTATGCAGAGTCCATGCATACAGAATGAAAACAGATACTGAGAATTATACCCAGCATACAGGAGAAGAGAAGTGGTATTATGCAGAGTCCATGCATACAGAATGAGAACAGATACTGAGAATTATACCCAGCATACAGGAGAAGAGAAGTGGTATTATGCAGAGTCCATGCATACAGAATGAGAACAGATACTGAGAATTATACCCAGCAGTAGAAGAGAAGTGGTATTATGCAGAGTCCATGCATACAGAATGAGAACAGATACTGAGAATTATACCCAGCATACAGGTGAAAGGAAGTGGTATTATGCAGAATCCATACATACAGAATGAGAACAGATACTGAGAATTATACCCAGCAGGAGAAGAGAAGTGGTATTATGCAGAGTCCATACATACAGAATGAGAACAGATACTGAGAATTATACCCAGCATACAGGAGAAGAGAAGTGGTATTATGCAGAGTCCATACATACAGAATGAGAACAGATACTGAGAATTATACCCAGCAATAGAAGAGAAGAGGTATTATGCAGAATCCATGCATGCAGAATGAGAACAAATACTGAGAATTATACCCAGCATACAGGAGAAGAGAAGTGGTATTATGCAGAGTCCATACATACAGAATGAGAACAGATACTGAGAATTATACCCAGCAATAGAAGAGAAGAGGTATTATGCAGAATCCATGCATGCAGAATGAGAACAGATACTGAGAATTATACCCAGCATACAGGAAAAGAGAAGTGGTATTATGCAGAGTCCATGCATACAGAATGAGAACAGATACTGAGAATTATACCCGGCATACTGGAGAAGAGAAGTGGTATTATGCAGAGTCCATGCATACAGAATGAGAACAGATACTGAGAATTATACCCGGCATACTGGAGAAGAGAAGTGGTATTATGCAGAGTCCATGCATACAGAATGAGAACAGATACTGAGAATTACACCCAGCAGTAGAAGAGAAGTGGTATTATGCAGAGTCCATGCATACAGAATGAGAACAGATACTGAGAATGATACCCAGCATACAGGAGAAGAGAAGTGGTATTATGCAGAGTCCATACATACAAAATGAGAACAGATACAGAGAATTATACCCGGCATACTGGAGAAGAGAAGTGGTATTATGCAGAGTCCATGCATACAGAATGAGAACAGATACTGAGAATTATACCCAGCAGTAGAAGAGAAGTGGTATTATGCAGAGTCCATGCATACAGAATGAGAACAGATACTGAGAATTATACCCAGCAGTAGAAGAGAAGTGGTATTATGCAGAATCCATGCAAACAGAATGAGAACAGATACTGAGAATTATACCCAGCATACAGGAGAAGAGAAGTGGTATTATGCAGAGTCCATGCATACAGAATGAGAACAGATACTGAGAATTATACCCAGCATACAGGAGAAGAGAAGTGGTATTATGCAGAGTCCATACATACAGAATGAGAACAGATACTGAGAATTATACCCAGCATACAGGAGAAGAGAAGTGGTATTATACAGAGTCCATGCATACAGAATGAGAACAGATACTGAGAATTATGCCCAGCAGTAGAAGAGAAGTGGTATTATGCAGAGTCCATACATACAGAATGAGAACAGATACTGAGAATTATACGCAGCAGGAGAAGAGAAGTGGTATTTTGCAGAGTCCATGCATACAGAATGAGAACAGATACTGAGAATTATACCCAGCAGGAGAAGAGAAGTGGTATTTTGCAGAGTCCATGCATACAGAATGAGAACAGATACTGAGAATTATACCCAGCAGGAGAAGAGAAGTGGTATTATGCAGACTCCATGCATACAGAATGATAACAGATACTGAGAATTATACCCAGCATACAGGAGAAGAGAAGTGGCATCATGCAGAGTCCATGCATACAGAATGAGAACAGATACTGAGAATTATACCCAGCATACAGGAGAAGAGAAGTGGCATCATGCAGAGTCCATGCATACAGAATGAGAACAGATACTGAGAATTATACCCAGCATACAGGAGAAGAGAAGTGGTATTATGCAGAATCCATGCAAACAGAATGAGAACAGATACTGAGAATTATACCCAGCATACAGGAGAAGAGAAGTGGTATTATGCAGAGTCCATGCATACAGAATGAGAACAGATACTGAGAATTATACCCAGCAGTATAAGAGAAGTGGTATTATGCAGAATCCATGCAAACAGAATGAGAACAGATACTGAGAATTATACCCAGCATACAGGAGAAGAGAAGTGGCATCATGCAGAGTCCATGCATACAGAATGAGAACCCTGCGCTCAAATACAGTATTACATGAGACTGCTAGAAATCATTACTATAACAGTACAATAGGGAAACACAGATTAGGGCATGCAGGGGCCCTAGGGGCGGCATGCAGGGGCCCTAGGGGCTGCAAGCGGCCCCTAGGCTTGTAGGTTGGACACCAGGGGATTACATTCTCCTTGTAAAAAACACCCGGGATACACCATATTTACTGAATTCTGTTTTTAGTATTCCTTAAAAGTTCAAACATCCTTTGTGTTTTTTAAATAAATTCCTTTTTTTTTTAAAGTTTTTTTTGACAAATCTTAACTTTTGTTTTAACTGTGACGCGGCCGCAGCTTCTCACAGTCTTTCCCACCATTTAGTTTTTACATTTACTGGCTGCTCCCAAATACCAACTTCAAGCTGAAGCTCTGCTGCAGAGCTGTATGTGATCCCAGATCTCCTCCTCCTCCACCTGTCATCATGGGGCATCCTGGGAGCTTCTGACTCCGCCCATCACTGCGCCGATCCTCCTGTATTGAGATGGAAGTGGAGGATTATGTTATGTTGAATAAAATGCGTCTTCTGCTGACATCGCTCTGCGCTCTGCTATCCATGTCTGGAATGAGAACAGACACTGAGAATTATACCCAGCAGGAGAAGAGAAGTGGTATTATGCAGAGTCCATGCATACAGAATGAGAACAGATACTGAGAATTATACCCAGCAGGAGAAGAGAAGTGGTATTATGCAGAGTCCATGCATACAGAATGAGAACAGATACTGAGAATGATACCCAGCAGGAGAAGAGAAGTGGTATTATGCAGAATCCATGCATACAGAATGAGAACAGATACTGAGAATTATACCCAGCATACAGGAGAATAGAAGTGGTATTATGCAGAGTCCATATATACAGAATGAGAACAGATACTGAGAATTATACCCAGCAGGAGAAGAGAAGTGGTATTATGCAGAGTCCATGCATACAGAATGAGAACAGATACTGAGAATGATACCCAGCATACAGGAGAAGAGAAGTGGTATTATGCAGAGTCCATGCATACAGAATGAGAACAGATACTGAGAATTATACCCAGCATACAGGAGAAGAGAAGTGGTATTATGCAGAGTCCATGCATAAAGAATGAGAACAGATACTGAGAATTATACCCAGCAGGAGAAGAGAAGTGGTATTATGCAGAGTCCATGCATACAGAATGAGAACAGATACTGAGAATGATACCCAGCATACAGGAGAAGAGAAGTGGTATTATGCAGAGTCCATGCATACAGAATGAGAACAGATACTGAGAATTATACCCAGCATACAGGAAAAGAGAAGTGGTATTATGCAGAGTCCATGCATAAAGAATGAGAACAGATACTGAGAATTATACCCAGCATACAGGAGAAGAGAAGTGGTATTATGCAGAGTCCATGCATAAAGAATGAGAACAGATACTGAGAATTATACCCAGCATACAGGTGAAAAGAAGTGGTATTATGCAGAATCCATACATACAGAATGAGAATAGATACTGAGAATTATACCCAGCAAGAGAAGAGAAGTGGTATTATGCAGAGTCCATGCATACAGAATGAGAACAGATACTGAGAATTATACCCAGCATACAGGGGAAGAGAAGTGGTATTATGCAGAGTCCATACATACAGAATGAGAACAGATACTGGGAATTATACCCAGCATACAGGGAAAGAGACGTGGTATTATGCAGAATCCAGGCATACAGAATGAGAACAGATACTGAGAATTATACCCAGCAGTAGAAGAGAAGTGGTATTATGCAGAGTCCATGCATACAGAATGAAAACAGATACTGAGAATTATACCCAGCATACAGGAGAAGAGAAGTGGTATTATGCAGAGTCCATGCATACAGAATGAGAACAGATACTGAGAATTATACCCAGCATACAGGAGAAGAGAAGTGGTATTATGCAGAGTCCATGCATACAGAATGAGAACAGATACTGAGAATTATACCCAGCAGGAGAAGAGAAGTGGTATTATGCAGAGTCCATACATACAGAATGAGAACAGATACTGAGAATTATACCCAGCATACAGGAGAAGAGAAGTGGTATTATGCAGAGTCCATACATACAGAATGAGAACAGATACTGAGAATTATACCCAGCAATAGAAGAGAAGAGGTATTATGCAGAATCCATGCATGCAGAATGAGAACAAATACTGAGAATTATACCCAGCATACAGGAGAAGAGAAGTGGTATTATGCAGAGTCCATACATACAGAATGAGAACAGATACTGAGAATTATACCCAGCAATAGAAGAGAAGAGGTATTATGCAGAATCCATGCATGCAGAATGAGAACAGATACTGAGAATTATACCCAGCATACAGGAAAAGAGAAGTGGTATTATGCAGAGTCCATGCATACAGATGAGAACAGATACTGAGAATTATACCCGGCATACTGGAGAAGAGAAGTGGTATTATGCAGAGTCCATGCATACAGAATGAGAACAGATACTGAGAATTATACCCAGCAATAGAAGAGAAGAGGTATTATGCAGAATCCATGCATGCAGAATGAGAACAAATACTGAGAATTATACCCAGCATACAGGAGAAGAGAAGTGGTATTATGCAGAGTCCATACATACAGAATGAGAACAGATACTGAGAATTATACCCAGCAATAGAAGAGAAGAGGTATTATGCAGAATCCATGCATGCAGAATGAGAACAGATACTGAGAATTATACCCAGCATACAGGAAAAGAGAAGTGGTATTATGCAGAGTCCATGCATACAGAATGAGAACAGATACTGAGAATTATACCCGGCATACTGGAGAAGAGAAGTGGTATTATGCAGAGTCCATGCATACAGAATGAGAACAGATACTGAGAATTATACCCGGCATACTGGAGAAGAGAAGTGGTATTATGCAGAGTCCATGCATACAGAATGAGAACAGATACTGAGAATTACACCCAGCAGTAGAAGAGAAGTGGTATTATGCAGAGTCCATGCATACAGAATGAGAACAGATACTGAGAATGATACCCAGCATACAGGAGAAGAGAAGTGGTATTATGCAGAGTCCATACATACAGAATGAGAACAGATACTGAGAATTATACCCAGCAGGAGAAGAGAAGTGGTATTATGCAGAGTCCATACATACAGAATGAGAACAGATACTGAGAATTATACCCGGCATACTGGAGAAGAGAAGTGGTATTATGCAGAGTCCATGCATACAGAATGAGAACAGATACTGAGAATTATACCCAGCAGTAGAAGAGAAGTGGTATTATGCAGAGTCCATGCATACAGAATGAGAACAGATACTGAGAATTATACCCAGCAGTAGAAGAGAAGTGGTATTATGCAGAATCCATGCAAACAGAATGAGAACAGATACTGAGAATTATACCCAGCATACAGGAGAAGAGAAGTGGTATTATGCAGAGTCCATGCATACAGAATGAGAACAGATACTGAGAATTATACCCAGCATACAGGAGAAGAGAAGTGGTATTATGCAGAGTCCATACATACAGAATGAGAACAGATACTGAGAATTATACCCAGCATACAGGAGAAGAGAAGTGGTATTATACAGAGTCCATGCATACAGAATGAGAACAGATACTGAGAATTATGCCCAGCAGTAGAAGAGAAGTGGTATTATGCAGAGTCCATACATACAGAATGAGAACAGATACTGAGAATTATACGCAGCAGGAGAAGAGAAGTGGTATTTTGCAGAGTCCATGCATACAGAATGAGAACAGATACTGAGAATTATACCCAGCAGGAGAAGAGAAGTGGTATTTTGCAGAGTCCATGCATACAGAATGAGAACAGATACTGAGAATTATACCCAGCAGGAGAAGAGAAGTGGTATTATGCAGACTCCATGCATACAGAATGAGAACAGATACTGAGAATTATACCCAGCAGTAGAAGAGAAGTGGTATTATGCAGAGTCCATGCATACAGAATGAGAACAGATACTGAGAATTATACCCAGCATACAGGAGAAGAGAAGTGGCATCATGCAGAGTCCATGCATACAGAATGAGAACAGATACTGAGAATTATACCCAGCATACAGGAGAAGAGAAGTGGCATCATGCAGAGTCCATGCATACAGAATGAGAACCCTGCGCTCAAATACAGTATTACATGAGACTGCTAGAAATCATTACTATAACAGTACAATAGGGAAACACAGATTAGGGCATGCAGGGGCCCTAGGGGCGGCATGCAGGGGCCCTAGGGGCTGCAAGCGGCCCCTAGGCTTGTAGGTTGGACACCAGGGGATTACATTCTCCTTGTAAAAAACACCCGGGATACACCATATTTACAGAATTCTGTTTTTAGTATTCCTTAAAAGTTCAAACATCCTTTGTGTTTTTTAAATAAATTCCTTTTTTTTTTAAAGTTTTTTTTGACAAATCTTAACTTTTGTTTTAACTGTGACCCGGCCGCAGCTTCTCACACTCTTTCCCACCATTTAGTTTTTACATTTACTGGCTGCTCCCAAATACCAACTTCAAGCTGAAGCTCTGCTGCAGAGCTGTATGTGATCCCAGATCTCCTCCTCCTCCACCTGTCATCATGGGGCATCCTGGGAGCTTCTGACTCCGCCCATCACTGCGCCGATCCTCCTGTATTGAGATGGAAGTGGAGGATTATGTTATGTTGAATAAAATGCGTCTTCTGCTGACATCGCTCTGCGCTCTGCTATCCATGTCTGGAATGAGAACAGACACTGAGAATTATACCCAGCAGGAGAAGAGAAGTGGTATTATGCAGAGTCCATGCATACAGAATGAGAACAGATACTGAGAATTATACCCAGCATACAGGAGAAGAGAAGTGGTATTATGCAGAGTCCATACATACAGAATGAGAACAGATACTGAGAATTATACCCAGCATACAGGAGAAGAGAAGTGGTATTATGCAGAGTCCATGCATAAAGAATGAGAACAGATACTGAGAATTATACCCAGCATACAGGTGAAAAGAAGTGGTATTATGCAGAATCCATACATACAGAATGAGAATAGATACTGAGAATTATACCCAGCAAGAGAAGAGAAGTGGTATTATGCAGAGTCCATGCATACAGAATGAGAACAGATACTGAGAATTATACCCAGCATACAGGGGAAGAGAAGTGGTATTATGCAGAGTCCATACATACAGAATGAGAACAGATACTGGGAATTATACCCAGCATACAGGGAAAGAGACGTGGTATTATGCAGAATCCAGGCATACAGAATGAGAACAGATACTGAGAATTATACCCAGCAGTAGAAGAGAAGTGGTATTATGCAGAGTCCATGCATACAGAATGAAAACAGATACTGAGAATTATACCCAGCATACAGGAGAAGAGAAGTGGTATTATGCAGAGTCCATGCATACAGAATGAGAACAGATACTGAGAATTATACCCAGCATACAGGAGAAGAGAAGTGGTATTATGCAGAGTCCATGCATACAGAATGAGAACAGATACTGAGAATTATACCCAGCAGTAGAAGAGAAGTGGTATTATGCAGAGTCCATGCATACAGAATGAGAACAGATACTGAGAATTATACCCAGCATACAGGTGAAAAGAAGTGGTATTATGCAGAATCCATACATACAGAATGAGAACAGATACTGAGAATTATACCCAGCAGGAGAAGAGAAGTGGTATTATGCAGAGTCCATACATACAGAATGAGAACAGATACTGAGAATTATACCCAGCATACAGGAGAAGAGAAGTGGTATTATGCAGAGTCCATACATACAGAATGAGAACAGATACTGAGAATTATACCCAGCAATAGAAGAGAAGAGGTATTATGCAGAATCCATGCATGCAGAATGAGAACAAATACTGAGAATTATACCCAGCATACAGGAGAAGAGAAGTGGTATTATGCAGAGTCCATACATACAGAATGAGAACAGATACTGGGAATTATACCCAGCATACAGGGAAAGAGACGTGGTATTATGCAGAATCCAGGCATACAGAATGAGAACAGATACTGAGAATTATACCCAGCAGTAGAAGAGAAGTGGTATTATGCAGAGTCCATGCATACAGAATGAAAACAGATACTGAGAATTATACCCAGCATACAGGAGAAGAGAAGTGGTATTATGCAGAGTCCATGCATACAGAATGAGAACAGATACTGAGAATTATACCCAGCATACAGGAGAAGAGAAGTGGTATTATGCAGAGTCCATGCATACAGAATGAGAACAGATACTGAGAATTATACCCAGCAGTAGAAGAGAAGTGGTATTATGCAGAGTCCATGCATACAGAATGAGAACAGATACTGAGAATTATACCCAGCATACAGGTGAAAAGAAGTGGTATTATGCAGAATCCATACATACAGAATGAGAACAGATACTGAGAATTATACCCAGCAGGAGAAGAGAAGTGGTATTATGCAGAGTCCATACATACAGAATGAGAACAGATACTGAGAATTATACCCAGCATACAGGAGAAGAGAAGTGGTATTATGCAGAGTCCATACATACAGAATGAGAACAGATACTGAGAATTATACCCAGCAATAGAAGAGAAGAGGTATTATGCAGAATCCATGCATGCAGAATGAGAACAAATACTGAGAATTATACCCAGCATACAGGAGAAGAGAAGTGGTATTATGCAGAGTCCATACATACAGAATGAGAACAGATACTGAGAATTATACCCAGCATACAGGAGAAGAGAAGTGGTATTATGCAGAGTCCATACATACAGAATGAGAACAGATACTGAGAATTATACCCAGCAATAGAAGAGAAGAGGTATTATGCAGAATCCATGCATGCAGAATGAGAACAGATACTGAGAATTATACCCAGCATACAGGAAAAGAGAAGTGGTATTATGCAGAGTCCATGCATACAGATGAGAACAGATACTGAGAATTATACCCGGCATACTGGAGAAGAGAAGTGGTATTATGCAGAGTCCATGCATACAGAATGAGAACAGATACTGAGAATTATACCCGGCATACTGGAGAAGAGAAGTGGTATTATGCAGAGTCCATGCATACAGAATGAGAACAGATACTGAGAATTACACCCAGCAGTAGAAGAGAAGTGGTATTATGCAGAGTCCATGCATACAGAATGAGAACAGATACTGAGAATGATACCCAGCATACAGGAGAAGAGAAGTGGTATTATGCAGAGTCCATGCATACAGAATGAGAACAGATACTGAGAATTATACCCGGCATACTGGAGAAGAGAAGTGGTATTATGCAGAGTCCATGCATACAGAATGAGAACAGATACTTAGAATTATACCCAGCAGTAGAAGAGAAGTGGTATTATGCAGAGTCCATGCATACAGAATGAGAACAGATACTGAGAATTATACCCAGCAGTAGAAGAGAAGTGGTATTATGCAGAATCCATGCAAACAGAATGAGAACAGATACTGAGAATTATACCCAGCATACAGGAGAAGAGAAGTGGTATTATGCAGAGTCCATGCATACAGAATGAGAACAGATACTGAGAATTATACCCAGCATACAGGAGAAGAGAAGTGGTATTATGCAGACTCCATGCATACAGAATGATAACAGATACTGAGAATTATACCCAGCATACAGGAGAAGAGAAGTGGCATCATGCAGAGTCCATGCAAACAGAATGAGAACAGATACTGAGAATTATACCCAGCATACAGGAGAAGAGAAGTGGCATCATGCAGAGTCCATGCATACAGAATGAGAACCCTGCGCTCAAATACAGTATTACATGAGACTGCTAGAAATCATTACTATAACAGTACAATAGGGAAACACAGATTAGGGCATGCAGGGGCCCTAGGGCGGCATGCAGGGGCCCTAGGGGCTGCAAGCGGCCCCTAGGCTTGTAGGTTGGACACCAGGGGATTACATTCTCCTTGTAAAAAACACCCGGGATACACCATATTTACTGAATTCTGTTTTTAGTATTCCTTAAAAGTTCAAACATCCTTTGTGTTTTTTAAATAAATTCCTTTTTTTTTTAAAGTTTTTTTTGACAAATCTTAACTTTTGTTTTAACTGTGACCCGGCCGCAGCTTCTCACACTCTTTCCCACCATTTAGTTTTTACATTTACTGGCTGCTCCCAAATACCAACTTCAAGCTGAAGCTCTGCTGCAGAGCTGTATGTGATCCCAGATCTCCTCCTCCTCCACCTGTCATCATGGGGCATCCTGGGAGCTTCTGACTCCGCCCATCACTGCGCCGATCCTCCTGTATTGAGATGGAAGTGGAGGATTATGTTATGTTGAATAAAATGCGTCTTCTGCTGACATCGCTCTGCGCTCTGCTATCCATGTCTGGAATGAGAACAGACACTGAGAATTATACCCAGCAGGAGAAGAGAAGTGGTATTATGCAGAGTCCATGCATACAGAATGAGAACAGATACTGAGAATTATACCCAGCAGGAGAAGAGAAGTGGTATTATGCAGAGCCCATGCATACAGAATGAGAACAGATACTGAGAATTATACCCAGCATACAGGAGAAGAGAAGTGGCATCATGCAGAGTCCATGCATACAGAATGAGAACAGATACTGAGAATTATACCCAGCAGGAGAAGAGAAGTGGTATTATGCAGACTCCATGCATACAGAATGATAACAGATACTGAGAATTATACCCAGCATACAGGAGAAGAGAAGTGGCATCATGCAGAGTCCATGCATACAGAATGAGAACAGATACTGAGAATTATACCCAGCATACAGGAGAAGAGAAGTGGTATTATGCAGAGTCCATGCATACAGAATGAGAACAGATACTGAGAATTATACCCAGCAGTAGAAGAGAAGTGGTATTATGCAGAGTCCATGCATACAGAATGATAACAGATACTGAGAATTATACCCAGCAGGAGAAGAGAAGTGGTATTATGCAGAGTCCATGCATACAGAATGAAAACAGATGCTGAGAATTATACCCAGCATACAGGAGAATAGAATTGGTATTATGCAGAGTCCATGCATACAGAATGAGAACAGATACTGAGAATTATACCCAGCATACAGGAGAAGAGAAGTGGTATTATGCAGAGTCCATGCATACAGAATGAGAAGAGATACTGAGAATTATACCCAGCATACAGGAGAAGAGAAGTGGTATTATGCAGAGCCCATACATATAGAATGATAACAGATACTGAGAATTATACCCAGCATACAGGAGAAGAGAAGTGGTATTATGCAGAATCCAGGCATACAGAATGAGAACAGATACTGAGAATTATACCCAGCAGTAGAAGAGAAGTGGTATTATGCAGAGTCCATGCATACAGAATGAAAACAGATGCTGAGAATTATACCCAGCATACAGGAGAATAGAATTGGTATTATGCAGAGTCCATGCATACAGAATGAGAACAGATACTGAGAATTATACCCAGCATACAGGAGAAGAGAAGTGGTATTATGCAGAGTCCATGCATACAGAATGAGAACAGATACTGAGAATTATACCCAGCAGTAGAAGAGAAGTGGTATTATGCAGAATCCATGCAAACAGAATGAGAACAGATACTGAGAATTATACCCAGCATACAGGAGAAGAGAAGTGGTATTATGCAGAGTCCATGCATACAGAATGAGAACAGATACTGAGAATTATACCCAGCATACAGGAGAAGAGAAGTGGTATTATGCAGAGTCCATACATACAGAATGAGAACAGATACTGAGAATTATACCCAGCATACAGGAGAAGAGAAGTGGTATTATACAGAGTCCATGCATACAGAATGAGAACAGATACTGAGAATTATGCCCAGCAGTAGAAGAGAAGTGGTATTATGCAGAGTCCATACATACAGAATGAGAACAGATACTGAGAATTATACGCAGCAGGAGAAGAGAAGTGGTATTTTGCAGAGTCCATGCATACAGAATGAGAACAGATACTGAGAATTATACCCAGCAGGAGAAGAGAAGTGGTATTTTGCAGAGTCCATGCATACAGAATGAGAACAGATACTGAGAATTATACCCAGCATACAGGAGAAGAGAAGTGGTATTATGCAGACTCCATGCATACAGAATGATAACAGATACTGAGAATTATACCCAGCATACAGGAGAAGAGAAGTGGCATCATGCAGAGTCCATGCATACAGAATGAGAACAGATACTGAGAATTATACCCAGCATACAGGAGAAGAGAAGTGGCATCATGCAGAGTCCATGCATACAGAATGAGAACCCTGCGCTCAAATACAGTATTACATGAGACTGCTAGAAATCATTACTATAACAGTACAATAGGGAAACACAGATTAGGGCATGCAGGGGCCCTAGGGGCGGCATGCAGGGGCCCTAGGGGCTGCAAGCGGCCCCTAGGCTTGTAGGTTGGACACCAGGGGATTACATTCTCCTTGTAAAAAACACCCGGGATACACCATATTTACAGAATTCTGTTTTTACTATTCCTTAAAAGTTCAAACATACTTTGTGTTTTTTAAATAAATTCCTTTTTTTTTTAAAGTTTTTTTTGACAAATCTTAACTTTTGTTTTAACTGTGACCCGGCCGCAGCTTCTCACACTCTTTCCCACCATTTAGTTTTTACATTTACTGGCTGCTCCCAAATACCAACTTCAAGCTGAAGCTCTGCTGCAGAGCTGTATGTGATCCCAGATCTCCTCCTCCTCCACCTGTCATCATGGGGCATCCTGGGAGCTTCTGACTCCGCCCATCACTGCGCCGATCCTCCTGTATTGAGATGGAAGTGGAGGATTATGTTATGTTGAATAAAATGCGTCTTCTGCTGACATCGCTCTGCGCTCTGCTATCCATGTCTGGAATGAGAACAGACACTGAGAATTATACCCAGCAGGAGAAGAGAAGTGGTATTATGCAGAGTCCATGCATACAGAATGAGAACAGATACTGAGAATTATACCCAGCAGGAGAAGAGAAGTGGTATTATGCAGAGTCCATGCATACAGAATGAGAACAGATACTGAGAATTATACCCAGCAGGAGAAGAGAAGTGGTATTATGCAGAATCCATGCATACAGAATGAGAACAGATACTGAGAATTATACCCAGCATACAGGAGAATAGAAGTGGTATTATGCAGAGTCCATATATACAGAATGAGAACAGATACTGAGAATTATACCCAGCAGGAGAAGAGAAGTGGTATTATGCAGAGTCCATGCATACAGAATGAGAACAGATACTGAGAATGATACCCAGCATACAGGAGAAGAGAAGTGGTATTATGCAGAGTCCATGCATACAGAATGAGAACAGATACTGAGAATTATACCCAGCATACAGGAGAAGAGAAGTGGTATTATGCAGAGTCCATGCATAAAGAATGAGAACAGATACTGAGAATTATACCCAGCAGGAGAAGAGAAGTGGTATTATGCAGAGTCCATGCATACAGAATGAGAACAGATACTGAGAATGATACCCAGCATACAGGAGAAGAGAAGTGGTATTATGCAGAGTCCATGCATACAGAATGAGAACAGATACTGAGAATTATACCCAGCATACAGGAAAAGAGAAGTGGTATTATGCAGAGTCCATGCATAAAGAATGAGAACAGATACTGAGAATTATACCCAGCATACAGGAGAAGAGAAGTGGTATTATGCAGAGTCCATGCATAAAGAATGAGAACAGATACTGAGAATTATACCCAGCATACAGGTGAAAAGAAGTGGTATTATGCAGAATCCATACATACAGAATGAGAATAGATACTGAGAATTATACCCAGCAAGAGAAGAGAAGTGGTATTATGCAGAGTCCATGCATACAGAATGAGAACAGATACTGAGAATTATACCCAGCATACAGGGGAAGAGAAGTGGTATTATGCAGAGTCCATACATACAGAATGAGAACAGATACTGGGAATTATACCCAGCATACAGGGAAAGAGACGTGGTATTATGCAGAATCCAGGCATACAGAATGAGAACAGATACTGAGAATTATACCCAGCAGTAGAAGAGAAGTGGTATTATGCAGAGTCCATGCATACAGAATGAAAACAGATACTGAGAATTATACCCAGCATACAGGAGAAGAGAAGTGGTATTATGCAGAGTCCATGCATACAGAATGAGAACAGATACTGAGAATTATACCCAGCATACAGGAGAAGAGAAGTGGTATTATGCAGAGTCCATGCATACAGAATGAGAACAGATACTGAGAATTATACCCAGCAGTAGAAGAGAAGTGGTATTATGCAGAGTCCATGCATACAGAATGAGAACAGATACTGAGAATTATACCCAGCATACAGGTGAAAAGAAGTGGTATTATGCAGAATCCATACATACAGAATGAGAACAGATACTGAGAATTATACCCAGCAGGAGAAGAGAAGTGGTATTATGCAGAGTCCATACATACAGAATGAGAACAGATACTGAGAATTATACCCAGCATACAGGAGAAGAGAAGTGGTATTATGCAGAGTCCATACATACAGAATGAGAACAGATACTGAGAATTATACCCAGCAATAGAAGAGAAGAGGTATTATGCAGAATCCATGCATGCAGAATGAGAACAAATACTGAGAATTATACCCAGCATACAGGAGAAGAGAAGTGGTATTATGCAGAGTCCATACATACAGAATGAGAACAGATACTGAGAATTATACCCAGCAATAGAAGAGAAGAGGTATTATGCAGAATCCATGCATGCAGAATGAGAACAGATACTGAGAATTATACCCAGCATACAGGAAAAGAGAAGTGGTATTATGCAGAGTCCATGCATACAGATGAGAACAGATACTGAGAATTATACCCGGCATACTGGAGAAGAGAAGTGGTATTATGCAGAGTCCATGCATACAGAATGAGAACAGATACTGAGAATTATACCCGGCATACTGGAGAAGAGAAGTGGTATTATGCAGAGTCCATGCATACAGAATGAGAACAGATACTGAGAATTATACCCAGCAGGAGAAGAGAAGTGGTATTATGCAGAGTCCATGCATACAGAATGAGAACAGACACTGAGAATTATACCCAGCAGGAGAAGAGAAGTGGTATTATGCAGAGTCCATGCATACAGAATGAGAACAGATACTGAGAATTATACCCAGCAGGAGAAGAGAAGTGGTATTATGCAGAGCCCATGCATACAGAATGAGAACAGATACTGAGAATGATACCCAGCATACAGGAGAAGAGAAGTGGTATTATGCAGAGTCCATGCATACAGAATGAGAACAGATACTGAGAATTATACCCAGCATACAGGAGAAGAGAAGTGGTATTATGCAGAGTCCATGCATAAAGAATGAGAACAGATACTGAGAATTATACCCAGCATACAGGAGAAGAGAATTGGTATTATGCAGAGTCCATGCATAAAGAATGAGAACAGATACTGAGAATTATACCCAGCATACAGGTGAAAAGAAGTGGTATTATGCAGAATCCATACATACAGAATGAGAACAGATACTGAGAATTATACCCAGCAAGAGAAGAGAAGTGGTATTATGCAGAGTCCATGCATACAGAATGAGAACAGATACTGAGAATTATACCCAGCATACAGGAGAAGAGAAGTGGTATTATGCAGAGTCCATACATACAGAATGAGAACAGATACTGGGAATTATACCCAGCATACAGGGGAAGAGACGTGGTATTATGCAGAGTCCATGCATACAGAATGAGAGAAGATACTGAGAATTATACCCAGCATACAGGGGAAGAGAAGTGGTATTATGCAGAGTCCATACATACAGAATGAGAAGAGATACTGAGAATTATACCCAGCATACAGGAGAAGAGAAGTGGTATTATGCAGAGCCCATACATATAGAATGATAACAGATACTGAGAATTATACCCAGCATACAGGAGAAGAGAAGTGGCATCATGCAGAATCCATGCATACAGAATGAGAACAGATACTGAGAATTATACCCAGCATACAGGAGAAGAGAAGTGGTATTATGCAGAGTCCATGCATACAGAATGAGAACAGATACTGAGAATTATACCCAGCAGTAGAAGAGAAGTGGTATTATGCAGAGTCCATGCATACAGAATGAGAACAGATACTGAGAATTATACCCAGCATACAGGAGAATAGAAGTGGTATTATGCAGAGTCCATGCATACAGAATGAGAACAGATACTGAGAATTATACCCAGCATACAGGAGAAGAGAAGTGGTATTATGCAGAGTCCATGCATAAAGAATGAGAACAGATACTGAGAATTATACCCAGCATACAGGAGAAGAGAAGTGGTATTATGCAGAGTCCATGCATAAAGAATGAGAACAGATACTGAGAATTATACCCAGCATACAGGTGAAAGGAAGTGGTATCATGCAGAATCCATACATACAGAATGAGAACAGATACTGAGAATTATACCCAGCAAGAGAAGAGAAGTGGTATTATGCAGAGTCCATGCATACAGAATGAGAACAGATACTGAGAATTATACCCAGCATACAGGGGAAGAGAAGTGGTATTATGCAGAGTCCATACATACAGAATGAGAACAGATACTGGGAATTATACACAGCATACAGGAGAAGAGAAGTGGTATTATGCAGAGTCCATACATACAGAATGAGAACAGATACTGAGAATTATACCCAGCATACAGGGGAAGAGACGTGGAATTATGCAGAGTCCATACATACAGAATGAGAAGAGATACTGAGAATTATACCCAGCATACAGGAGAAGAGAAGTGGTATTATGCAGAGTCCATACATACAGAATGATAACAGATACTGAGAATTATACCTAGCATACAGGAGAAGAGAAGTGGCATCATGCAGAATCCATGCATACAGAATGAGAACAGATACTGAGAATTATACCCAGCATACAGGAGAAGAGAAGTGGTATTATGCAGAATCCAGGCATACAGAATGAGAACAGATACTGAGAATTATACCCAGCAGTAGAAGAGAAGTGGTATTATGCAGAGTCCATGCATACAGAATGAAAACAGATACTGAGAATTATACCCAGCATACAGGAGAAGAGAAGTGGTATTATGCAGAGTCCATGCATACAGAATGAGAACAGATACTGAGAATTATACCCAGCATACAGGAGAAGAGAAGTGGTATTATGCAGAGTCCATGCATACAGAATGAGAACAGATACTGAGAATTATACCCAGCAGTAGAAGAGAAGTGGTATTATGCAGAGTCCATGCATACAGAATGAGAACAGATACTGAGAATTATACCCAGCATACAGGGGAAGAGAAGTGGTATTATGCAGAGTCCATACATACAGAATGAGAACAGATACTGAGAATTATACCCAGCATACAGGGGAAGAGAAGTGGTATTATGCAGAGTCCATGCATACAGAATGAGAACAGATACTGAGAATTATACCCAGCATACAGGAGAATAGAAGTGGTATTATGCAGAGTCCATACATACAGAATGAGAACAGATACTGAGAATTATACCCAGCAATAGAAGAGAAGAGGTGTTATGCAGAATCCATGCATGCAGAATGAGAACAAATACTGAGAATTATACCCAGCATACAGGAGAAGAGAAGTGGTATTATGCAGAGTCCATGCATACAGAATGAGAACAGATACTGAGAATTATACCCAGCAATAGAAGAGAAGAGGTATTATGCAGAGTCCATGCATGCAGAATGAGAACAGATACTGAGAATTATACCCAGCATACAGGAAAAGAGAAGTGGTATTATGCAGAGTCCATGCATACAGAATGAAAACAGATACTGAGAATTATACCCAGCATACAGGAGAAGAGAATTGGTATTATGCAGAGTCCATGCATACAGAATGAGAACAGATACTGAGAATTATACCCAGCATACAGGAGAAGAGAAGTGGTATTATGCAGAGTCCATGCATACAGAATGAGAACAGATACTGAGAATTATACCCAGCAGTAGAAGAGAAGTGGTATTATGCAGAGTCCATGCATACAGAATGAGAACAGATACTGAGAATTATACCCAGCATACAGGTGAAAAGAAGTGGTATTATGCAGAATCCATACATACAGAATGAGAACAGATACTGAGAATTATACCCAGCAGGAGAAGAGAAGTGGTATTATGCAGAGTCCATGCATACAGAATGAGAACAGATACTGAGAATTATACCCAGCAGTAGAAGAGAAGTGGTATTATGCAGAGTCCATGCATACAGAATGAGAACAGATACTGAGAATTATACCCAGCATACAGGAGAAGAGAAGTGGTATTATGCAGAGTCCATGCATACAGAATGAGAACAGATACTGAGAATTATACCCAGCATACAGGGGAAGAGAAGTGGTATTATGCAGAGTCCATACATACAGAATGAGAACAGATACTGAGAATTATACCCAGCAGTAGAAGAGAAGTGGTATTATGCAGAGTCCATGCATACAGAATGAGAACAGATACTGAGAATTATACCAAGCATACAGGAGAAGAGAAGTGGTATTATGCAGAGTCCATGCATAGAGAATGAGAACAGATACTGAGAATTATACCCAGCATACAGGGGAAGAGAAGTGGTATTATGCAGAGTCCATACATACAGAATGAGAACAGATACTGAGAATTATACCCAGCATACAGGGGAAGAGAAGTGGTATTATGCAGAGTACATGCATACAGAATGAGAACAGATACTGAGAATTATACCCAGCATACAGGAGAATAGAAGTGGTATTATGCAGAGTCCATACATACAGAATGAGAACAGATACTGAGAATTATACCCAGCATACAGGAGAAGAGAAGTGGTATTATGCAGAGTCCATACATACAGAATGAGAACAGATACTGAGAATTATACCCAGCAATAGAAGAGAAGAGGTATTATGCAGAATCCATGCATGCAGAATGAGAACAAATACTGAGAATTATACCCAGCATACAGGAGAAGAGAAGTGGTATTATGCAGAGTCCATACATACAGAATGAGAACAGATACTGGGAATTATACCCAGCAATAGAAGAGAAGAGGTATTATGCAGAATCCATACATGCAGAATGAGAACAGATACTGAGAATTATACCCAGCATACAGGAAAAGAGAAGTGGTATTATGCAGAGTCCATGCATACAGAATGAGAACAGATACTGAGAATTATACCCGGTATACTGGAGAAGAGAAGTGGTATTATGCAGAGTCCATGCATACAGAATGAGAACAGATACTGAGAATTATACCCGGCATACTGGAGAAGAGAAGTGGTATTATGCAGAGTCCATGCATACAGAATGAGAACAGATACTGAGAATTACACCCAGCAGTAGAAGAGAAGTGGTATTATGCAGAGTCCATGCATACAGAATGAGAACAGATACTGAGAATGATACCCAGCATACAGGAGAAGAGAAGTGGTATTATGCAGAGTCCATACATACAAAATGAGAACAGATACTGAGAATTATACCCGGCATACTGGAGAAGAGAAGTGGTATTATGCAGAGTCCATGCATACAGAATGAGAACAGATACTGAGAATTATACCCAGCAGTAGAAGAGAAGTGGTATTATGCAGAGTCCATGCATACAGAATGAGAACAGATACTGAGAATTACACCCAGCAGTAGAAGAGAAGTGGTATTATGCAGAATCCATGCAAACAGAATGAGAACAGATACTGAGAATTATACCCAGCATACAGGAGAAGAGAAGTGGTATTATACAGATTCCATGCATACAGAATGAGAACAGATACTGAGAATTATGCCCAGCAGTAGAAGAGAAGTGGTATTATGCAGAGTCCATACATACAGAATGAGAACAGATACTGAGAATTATACCCAGCAGGAGAAGAGAAGTGGTATTATGCAGAGTCCATGCATACAGAATGAGAACAGATACTGAGAATTATACCCAGCAGGAGAAGAGAAGTGGTATTATGCAGAGTCCATGCATACAGAATGAGAACAGATACTGAGAATTATACCCAGCATACAGGAGAAGAGAAGTGGTATTATGCAGAGTCCATACATACACAACAAGAACAGATACTGAGAATTATACCCAGCATACAGGAAAAGAGAAGTGGTATTATGCAGAGTCCATGCATACAGAATGAGAACAGATACTGAGAATTATACCCAGCATACAGGAGAAGAGAAGTGGCATCATGCAGAGTCCATGCATACAGAATGAGAACCCTGCGCTCAAATACAGTATTACATGAGACTGCTAGAAATCATTACTATAACAGTACAATAGGGAAACACAGATTAGGGCATGCAGGGGCCCTAGGGGCGGCATGCAGGGGCCCTAGGGGCTGCAAGCGGCCCCTAGGCTTGTAGGTTGGACACCAGGGGATTACATTCTCCTTGTAAAAAACACCCGGGATACACCATATTTACTGAATTCTGTTTTTAGTATTCCTTAAAAGTTCAAACATCCTTTGTGTTTTTTAAATAAATTCCTTTTTTTTTTAAATTTTTGTTTGACAAATCTTAACTTTTGTTTTAACTGTGACCCGGCCGCAGCTTCTCACACTCTTTCCCACCATTTAGTTTTTACATTTACTGGCTGCTCCCAAATACCAACTTCAAGCTGAAGCTCTGCTGCAGAGCTGTATGTGATCCCAGATCTCCTCCTCCTCCACCTGTCATCATGGGGCATCCTGGGAGCTTCTGACTCCGCCCATCACTGCGCCGATCCTCCTGTATTGAGATGGAAGTGGAGGATTATGTTATGTTGAATAAAATGCGTCTTCTGCTGACATCGCTCTGCGCTCTGCTATCCATGTCTGGAATGAGAACAGACACTGAGAATTATACCCAGCAGGAGAAGAGAAGTGGTATTATGCAGAGTCCATGCATACAGAATGAGAACAGATACTGAGAATTATACCCAGCATACAGGAGAAGAGAAGTGGTATTATGCAGAGTCCATACATACAGAATGAGAACAGATACTGAGAATTATACCCAGCATACAGGAGAAGAGAAGTGGTATTATACAGAGTCCATGCATACAGAATGAGAACAGATACTGAGAATTATACCCAGCATACAGGAGAAGAGAAGTGGTATTATGCAGAGTCCATACATACAGAATGAGAACAGATACTGAGAATTATACCCAGCATACAGGAGAAAAGAAGTGGTATTATGCAGAGTCCATGCATACAGAATGAGAACAGATACTGAGAATTATACCCAGCAGGAGAAGAGAAGTGGTATTATGCAGAGTCCATGCATACAGAATGAGAACAGATACTGAGAATGATACCCAGCATACAGGAGAAGAGAAGTGGTATTATGCAGAGTCCATGCATACAGAATGAGAACAGATACTGAGAATTATACCCAGCATACAGGGGAAGAGAAGTGGTATTATGCAGAGTCCATACATACAGAATGAGAACAGATACTGGGAATTATACCCAGCATACAGGGGAAGAGAAGTGGTATTATGCAGCGTCCATGCATACAGAATGAGAAGAGATACTGAGAATTATACCCAGCATACAGGGGAAGAGAAGTGGTATTATGCAGCGTCCATGCATACAGAATGAGAAGAGATACTGAGAATTATACCCAGCATACAGGAGAAGAGAAGTGGTATTATGCAGAGCCCATACATATAGAATGATAACAGATACTGAGAATTATACCCAGCATACAGGAGAAGAGAAGTGGTATTATGCAGAATCCAGGCATACAGAATGAGAACAGATACTGAGAATTATACCCAGCAGTAGAAGAGAAGTGGTATTATGCAGAGTCCATGCATACAGAAGGAGAACAGATACTGAGAATTATACCCAGCATACAGGAGAAGAGAAGTGGTATTATGCAGAATCCATACATACAGAATGAGAACAGATACTGAGAATTATACCCAGCAGGAGAAGAGAAGTGGTATTATGCAGAGTCCATGCATACAGAATGAGAACAGATACTGAGAATTATACCCAGCATACAGGAGAAGAGAAGTGGTATTATGCAGAGTCCATGCATACAGAATGAGAACAGATACTGAGAATTATACCCAGCATACAGGGGAAGAGAAGTGGTATTATGCAGAGTCCATACATACAAAATGAGAACAGATACTGAGAATTATACCCAGCATACAGGGGAAGAGAAGTGGTATTATGCAGAGTCCATGCATACAGAATGAGAACAGATACTGAGAATTATACCCAGCATACAGGAGAATAGAAGTGGTATTATGCAGAGTCCATACATACAGAATGAGAACAGATACTGAGAATTATACCCAGCATACAGGAGAAGAGAAGTGGTATTATGCAGAGTCCATACATACAGAATGAGAACAGATACTGAGAATTATACCCAGCAATAGAAGAGAAGAGGTATTATGCAGAATCCATGCATGCAGAATGAGAACAAATACTGAGAATTATACCCAGCACACAGGAGAAGAGAAGTGGTATTATGCAGAGTCCATACATACAGAATGAGAACAGATACTGAGAATTATACCCAGCATACAGGGGAAGAGAAGTGGTATTATGCAGAGTCCATGCATACAGAATGAGAACAGATACTGAGAATTATACCCAGCATACAGGAGAATAGAAGTGGTATTATGCAGAGTCCATACATACAGAATGAGAACAGATACTGAGAATTATACCCAGCATACAGGAGAAGAGAAGTGGTATTATGCAGAGTCCATACATACAGAATGAGAACAGATACTGAGAATTATACCCAGCAATAGAAGAGAAGAGGTATTATGCAGAATCCATGCATGCAGAATGAGAACAGATACTGAGAATTATACCCAGCATACAGGAAAAGAGAAGTGGTATTATGCAGAGTCCATGCATACAGAATGAGAACAGATACTGAGAATTATACCCGGCATACTGGAGAAGAGAAGTGGTATTATGCAGAGTCCATGCATACAGAATGAGAACAGATACTGAGAATTATACCCGGCATACTGGAGAAGAGAAGTGGTATTATGCAGAGTCCATGCATACAGAATGAGAACAGATACTGAGAATTACACCCACCAGTAGAAGAGAAGTGGTATTATGCAGAGTCCATGCATACAGAATGAGAACAGATACAGAGAATTATACCCGGCATACTGGAGAAGAGAAGTGGTAATATGCAGAGTCCATGCATACAGAATGAGAACAGATACTGAGAATTATACCCAGCAGTAGAAGAGAAGTGGTATTATGCAGAGTCCATGCATACAGAATGAGAACAGATACTGAGAATTATACCCAGCAGTAGAAGAGAAGTGGTATTATGCAGAATCCATGCAAACAGAATGAGAACAGATACTGAGAATTATACCCAGCATACAGGAGAAGAGAAGTGGTATTATGCAGAGTCCATGCATACAGAATGAGAACAGATACTGAGAATTATACCCAGCATACAGGAGAAGAGAAGTGGTATTATGCAGAGTCCATACATACAGAATGAGAACAGATACTGAGAATTATACCCAGCAGGAGAAGAGAAGTGGTATTATGCAGAGTCCATACATACAGAATGAGAACAGATACTGAGAATTATACCCAGCATACAGGAGAAGAGAAGTGGTATTATGCAGAGTCCATACATACAGAATGAGAACAGATACTGAGAATTATACCCAGCAATAGAAGAGAAGAGGTATTATGCAGAATCCATGCATGCAGAATGAGAACAAATACTGAGAATTATACCCAGCATACAGGAGAAGAGAAGTGGTATTATGCAGAGTCCATACATACAGAATGAGAACAGATACTGAGAATTATACCCAGCAATAGAAGAGAAGAGGTATTATGCAGAATCCATGCATGCAGAATGAGAACAGATACTGAGAATTATACCCAGCATACAGGAAAAGAGAAGTGGTATTATGCAGAGTCCATGCATACAGATGAGAACAGATACTGAGAATTATACCCGGCATACTGGAGAAGAGAAGTGGTATTATGCAGAGTCCATGCATACAGAATGAGAACAGATACTGAGAATTATACCCGGCATACTGGAGAAGAGAAGTGGTATTATGCAGAGTCCATGCATACAGAATGAGAACAGATACTGAGAATTACACCCAGCAGTAGAAGAGAAGTGGTATTATGCAGAGTCCATGCATACAGAATGAGAACAGATACTGAGAATGATACCCAGCATACAGGAGAAGAGAAGTGGTATTATGCAGAGTCCATGCATACAGAATGAGAACAGATACTGAGAATTATACCCGGCATACTGGAGAAGAGAAGTGGTATTATGCAGAGTCCATGCATACAGAATGAGAACAGATACTTAGAATTATACCCAGCAGTAGAAGAGAAGTGGTATTATGCAGAGTCCATGCATACAGAATGAGAACAGATACTGAGAATTATACCCAGCAGTAGAAGAGAAGTGGTATTATGCAGAATCCATGCAAACAGAATGAGAACAGATACTGAGAATTATACCCAGCATACAGGAGAAGAGAAGTGGTATTATGCAGAGTCCATGCATACAGAATGAGAACAGATACTGAGAATTATACCCAGCATACAGGAGAAGAGAAGTGGTATTATGCAGAGTCCATGCATACAGAATGAGAACAGATACTGAGAATTATACCCAGCAGTAGAAGAGAAGTGGTATTATGCAGAGTCCATGCATACAGAATGAGAACAGATACTGAGAATTATACCCAGCATACAGGAGAAGAGAAGTGGTATTATGCAGAGTCCATACATACAGAATGAGAACAGATACTGAGAATTATACCCAGCAGGAGAAGAGAAGTGGTATTATGCAGAGTCCATACATACAGAATGAGAACAGATACTGAGAATTATACCCAGCATACAGGAGAAGAGAAGTGGTATTATGCAGAGTCCATACATACAGAATGAGAACAGATACTGAGAATTATACCCAGCAATAGAAGAGAAGAGGTATTATGCAGAATCCATGCATGCAGAATGAGAACAAATACTGAGAATTATACCCAGCATACAGGAGAAGAGAAGTGGTATTATGCAGAGTCCATACATACAGAATGAGAACAGATACTGAGAATTATACCCAGCAATAGAAGAGAAGAGGTATTATGCAGAATCCATGCATGCAGAATGAGAACAGATACTGAGAATTATACCCAGCATACAGGAAAAGAGAAGTGGTATTATGCAGAGTCCATGCATACAGATGAGAACAGATACTGAGAATTATACCCGGCATACTGGAGAAGAGAAGTGGTATTATGCAGAGTCCATGCATACAGAATGAGAACAGATACTGAGAATTATACCCGGCATACTGGAGAAGAGAAGTGGTATTATGCAGAGTCCATGCATACAGAATGAGAACAGATACTGAGAATTACACCCAGCAGTAGAAGAGAAGTGGTATTATGCAGAGTCCATACATACAGAATGAGAACAGATACTGGGAATTATACCCAGCATACAGGGGAAGAGACGTGGTATTATGCAGAATCCAGGCATACAGAATGAGAACAGATACTGAGAATTATACCCAGCAGTAGAAGAGAAGTGGTATTATGCAGAGTCCATGCATACAGAATGAAAACAGATACTGAGAATTATACCCAGCATACAGGAGAAGAGAAGTGGTATTATGCAGAGTCCATGCATACAGAATGAGAACAGATACTGAGAATTATACCCAGCATACAGGAGAAGAGAAGTGGTATTATGCAGAGTCCATGCATACAGAATGAGAACAGATACTGAGAATTATACCCAGCAGTAGAAGAGAAGTGGTATTATGCAGAGTCCATGCATACAGAATGAGAACAGATACTGAGAATTATACCCAGCATACAGGAGAAGAGAAGTGGTATTATGCAGAGTCCATACATACAGAATGAGAACAGATACTGAGAATTATACCCAGCAGGAGAAGAGAAGTGGTATTATGCAGAGTCCATACATACAGAATGAGAACAGATACTGAGAATTATACCCAGCATACAGGAGAAGAGAAGTGGTATTATGCAGAGTCCATACATACAGAATGAGAACAGATACTGAGAATTATACCCAGCAATAGAAGAGAAGAGGTATTATGCAGAATCCATGCATGCAGAATGAGAACAAATACTGAGAATTATACCCAGCATACAGGAGAAGAGAAGTGGTATTATGCAGAGTCCATACATACAGAATGAGAACAGATACTGAGAATTATACCCAGCAATAGAAGAGAAGAGGTATTATGCAGAATCCATGCATGCAGAATGAGAACAGATACTGAGAATTATACCCAGCATACAGGAAAAGAGAAGTGGTATTATGCAGAGTCCATGCATACAGATGAGAACAGATACTGAGAATTATACCCGGCATACTGGAGAAGAGAAGTGGTATTATGCAGAGTCCATGCATACAGAATGAGAACAGATACTGAGAATTATACCCGGCATACTGGAGAAGAGAAGTGGTATTATGCAGAGTCCATGCATACAGAATGAGAACAGATACTGAGAATTACACCCAGCAGTAGAAGAGAAGTGGTATTATGCAGAGTCCATGCATACAGAATGAGAACAGATACTGAGAATGATACCCAGCATACAGGAGAAGAGAAGTGGTATTATGCAGAGTCCATGCATACAGAATGAGAACAGATACTGAGAATTATACCCGGCATACTGGAGAAGAGAAGTGGTATTATGCAGAGTCCATGCATACAGAATGAGAACAGATACTTAGAATTATACCCAGCAGTAGAAGAGAAGTGGTATTATGCAGAGTCCATGCATACAGAATGAGAACAGATACTGAGAATTATACCCAGCAGTAGAAGAGAAGTGGTATTATGCAGAATCCATGCAAACAGAATGAGAACAGATACTGAGAATTATACCCAGCATACAGGAGAAGAGAAGTGGTATTATGCAGAGTCCATGCATACAGAATGAGAACAGATACTGAGAATTATACCCAGCATACAGGAGAAGAGAAGTGGTATTATGCAGAGTCCATGCATACAGAATGAGAACAGATACTGAGAATTATACCCAGCAGTAGAAGAGAAGTGGTATTATGCAGAGTCCATGCATACAGAATGAGAACAGATACTGAGAATTATACCCAGCATACAGGAGAAGAGAAGTGGTATTATGCAGAGTCCATACATACAGAATGAGAACAGATACTGAGAATTATACCCAGCAGGAGAAGAGAAGTGGTATTATGCAGAGTCCATACATACAGAATGAGAACAGATACTGAGAATTATACCCAGCATACAGGAGAAGAGAAGTGGTATTATGCAGAGTCCATACATACAGAATGAGAACAGATACTGAGAATTATACCCAGCAATAGAAGAGAAGAGGTATTATGCAGAATCCATGCATGCAGAATGAGAACAAATACTGAGAATTATACCCAGCATACAGGAGAAGAGAAGTGGTATTATGCAGAGTCCATACATACAGAATGAGAACAGATACTGAGAATTATACCCAGCAATAGAAGAGAAGAGGTATTATGCAGAATCCATGCATGCAGAATGAGAACAGATACTGAGAATTATACCCAGCATACAGGAAAAGAGAAGTGGTATTATGCAGAGTCCATGCATACAGATGAGAACAGATACTGAGAATTATACCCGGCATACTGGAGAAGAGAAGTGGTATTATGCAGAGTCCATGCATACAGAATGAGAACAGATACTGAGAATTATACCCGGCATACTGGAGAAGAGAAGTGGTATTATGCAGAGTCCATGCATACAGAATGAGAACAGATACTGAGAATTACACCCAGCAGTAGAAGAGAAGTGGTATTATGCAGAGTCCATGCATACAGAATGAGAACAGATACTGAGAATGATACCCAGCATACAGGAGAAGAGAAGTGGTATTATGCAGAGTCCATGCATACAGAATGAGAACAGATACTGAGAATTATACCCGGCATACTGGAGAAGAGAAGTGGTATTATGCAGAGTCCATGCATACAGAATGAGAACAGATACTTAGAATTATACCCAGCAGTAGAAGAGAAGTGGTATTATGCAGAGTCCATGCATACAGAATGAGAACAGATACTGAGAATTATACCCAGCAGTAGAAGAGAAGTGGTATTATGCAGAATCCATGCAAACAGAATGAGAACAGATACTGAGAATTATACCCAGCATACAGGAGAAGAGAAGTGGTATTATGCAGAGTCCATGCAAACAGAATGAGAACAGATACTGAGAATTATACCCAGCATACAGGAGAAGAGAAGTGGTATTATGCAGAGTCCATGCATACAGAATGAGAACAGATACTGAGAATTATACCCAGCATACAGGAGAAGAGAAGTGGTATTATGCAGACTCCATGCATACAGAATGATAACAGATACTGAGAATTATACCCAGCATACAGGAGAAGAGAAGTGGCATCATGCAGAGTCCATGCATACAGAATGAGAACCCTGCGCTCAAATACAGTATTACATGAGACTGCTAGAAATCATTACTATAACAGTACAATAGGGAAACACAGATTAGGGCATGCAGGGGCCCTAGGGCGGCATGCAGGGGCCCTAGGGGCTGCAAGCGGCCCCTAGGCTTGTAGGTTGGACACCAGGGGATTACATTCTCCTTGTAAAAAACACCCGGGATACACCATATTTACTGAATTCTGTTTTTAGTATTCCTTAAAAGTTCAAACATCCTTTGTGTTTTTTAAATAAATTCCTTTTTTTTTTAAAGTTTTTTTTGACAAATCTTAACTTTTGTTTTAACTGTGACCCGGCCGCAGCTTCTCACACTCTTTCCCACCATTTAGTTTTTACATTTACTGGCTGCTCCCAAATACCAACTTCAAGCTGAAGCTCTGCTGCAGAGCTGTATGTGATCCCAGATCTCCTCCTCCTCCACCTGTCATCATGGGGCATCCTGGGAGCTTCTGACTCCGCCCATCACTGCGCCGATCCTCCTGTATTGAGATGGAAGTGGAGGATTATGTTATGTTGAATAAAATGCGTCTTCTGCTGACATCGCTCTGCGCTCTGCTATCCATGTCTGGAATGAGAACAGACACTGAGAATTATACCCAGCAGGAGAAGAGAAGTGGTATTATGCAGAGCCCATGCATACAGAATGAGAACAGATACTGAGAATGATACCCAGCATACAGGAGAAGAGAAGTGGTATTATGCAGAGTCCATACATACAGAATGAGAACAGATACTGAGAATTATACCCAGCAGTAGAAGAGAAGTGGTATTATGCAGAGTCCATGCATACAGAATGAGAACAGATACTGAGAATTATACCCAGCAGGAGAAGAGAAGTGGTATTATGCAGAGTCCATGCATACAGAATGAGAACAGATACTGAGAATTATACCCAGCATACAGGAGAAGAGAAGTGGTATTATGCAGAGTCCATGCATACAGAATGAGAACAGATACTGAGAATTATACCCAGCATACAGGGGAAGAGAAGTGGTATTATGCAGAGTCCATACATACAGAATGAGAACAGATACTGGGAATTATACCCAGCATACAGGGGAAGAGACGTGGTATTATGCAGAGTCCATGCATACAGAATGAGAACAGATACTGAGAATTATACCCAGCATACAGGAGAAGAGAAGTGGTATTATGCAGAATCCAGGCATACAGAATGAGAACAGATACTGAGAATTATACCCAGCAGTAGAAGAGAAGTGGTATTATGCAGAGTCCATGCATACAGAATGAAAACAGATACTGAGAATTATACCCAGCATACAGGAGAAGAGAAGTGGTATTATGCAGAGTCCATGCATACAGAATGAGAACAGATACTGAGAATTATACCCAGCAGTAGAAGAGAAGTGGTATTATGCAGAGTCAATACATACAGAATGAGAACAGATACTGGGAATTATACCCAGCATACAGGGGAAGAGAAGTGGTATTATGCAGAGTCCATGCATACAGAATGAGAACAGATACTGAGAATTATACCCAGCATACAGGGGAAGAGAAGTGGTATTATGCAGAGTCCATACATACAGAATGAGAAGAGATACTGAGAATTATACCCAGCATACAGGAGAAGAGAAGTGGTATTATGCAGAGCCCATACATATAGAATGATAACAGATACTGAGAATTATACCCAGCATACAGGAGAAGAGAAGTGGCATCATGCAGAATCCATGCATACAGAATGAGAACAGATACCGAGAATTATACCCAGCATACAGGAGAAGAGAAGTGGTATTATGCAGAATCCAGGCATACAGAATGAGAACAGATACTGAGAATTATACCCAGCATACTGGAGAAGAGAAGTGGTATTATGCAGAGTCCATGCATACAGAATGAGAACAGATACTGAGAATTATACCCGGCATACTGGAGAAGAGAAGTGGTATTATGCAGAGTCCATGCATACAGAATGAGAACAGATACTGAGAATTACACCCAGCAGTAGAAGAGAAGTGGTATTATGCAGAGTCCATACATACAGAATGAGAACAGATACTGGGAATTATACCCAGCATACAGGGGAAGAGACGTGGTATTATGCAGAATCCAGGCATACAGAATGAGAACAGATACTGAGAATTATACCCAGCAGTAGAAGAGAAGTGGTATTATGCAGAGTCCATGCATACAGAATGAAAACAGATACTGAGAATTATACCCAGCATACAGGAGAAGAGAAGTGGTATTATGCAGAGTCCATGCATACAGAATGAGAACAGATACTGAGAATTATACCCAGCATACAGGAGAAGAGAAGTGGTATTATGCAGAGTCCATGCATACAGAATGAGAACAGATACTGAGAATTATACCCAGCAGTAGAAGAGAAGTGGTATTATGCAGAGTCCATGCATACAGAATGAGAACAGATACTGAGAATTATACCCAGCATACAGGAGAAGAGAAGTGGTATTATGCAGAGTCCATACATACAGAATGAGAACAGATACTGAGAATTATACCCAGCAGGAGAAGAGAAGTGGTATTATGCAGAGTCCATACATACAGAATGAGAACAGATACTGAGAATTATACCCAGCATACAGGAGAAGAGAAGTGGTATTATGCAG
This sequence comes from Staurois parvus, assembly GCF_062004578.1. Classification (NCBI taxonomy): domain Eukaryota; kingdom Metazoa; phylum Chordata; class Amphibia; order Anura; family Ranidae; genus Staurois; species Staurois parvus. The sequence goes on from NW_028318463.1 coordinate 1,643,224, forward strand.
AGTCCATACATACAGAATGAGAACAGATACTGAGAATTATACCCAGCAATAGAAGAGAAGAGGTATTATGCAGAATCCATGCATGCAGAATGAGAACAAATACTGAGAATTATACCCAGCATACAGGAGAAGAGAAGTGGTATTATGCAGAGTCCATACATACAGAATGAGAACAGATACTGAGAATTATACCCAGCAATAGAAGAGAAGAGGTATTATGCAGAATCCATGCATGCAGAATGAGAACAGATACTGAGAATTATACCCAGCATACAGGAAAAGAGAAGTGGTATTATGCAGAGTCCATGCATACAGATGAGAACAGATACTGAGAATTATACCCGGCATACTGGAGAAGAGAAGTGGTATTATGCAGAGTCCATGCATACAGAATGAGAACAGATACTGAGAATTATACCCGGCATACTGGAGAAGAGAAGTGGTATTATGCAGAGTCCATGCATACAGAATGAGAACAGATACTGAGAATTACACCCAGCAGTAGAAGAGAAGTGGTATTATGCAGAGTCCATGCATACAGAATGAGAACAGATACTGAGAATGATACCCAGCATACAGGAGAAGAGAAGTGGTATTATGCAGAGTCCATGCATACAGAATGAGAACAGATACTGAGAATTATACCCGGCATACTGGAGAAGAGAAGTGGTATTATGCAGAGTCCATGCATACAGAATGAGAACAGATACTTAGAATTATACCCAGCAGTAGAAGAGAAGTGGTATTATGCAGAGTCCATGCATACAGAATGAAAACAGATACTGAGAATTATACCCAGCATACAGGAGAAGAGAAGTGGTATTATGCAGAGTCCATGCATACAGAATGAGAACAGATACTGAGAATTATACCCAGCATACAGGAGAAGAGAAGTGGTATTATGCAGAGTCCATGCATACAGAATGAGAACAGATACTGAGAATTATACCCAGCAGTAGAAGAGAAGTGGTATTATGCAGAGTCCATGCATACAGAATGAGAACAGATACTGAGAATTATACCCAGCATACAGGAGAAGAGAAGTGGTATTATGCAGAGTCCATGCATACAGAATGAGAACAGATACTGAGAATTATACCCGGCATACTGGAGAAGAGAAGTGGTATTATGCAGAGTCCATGCATACAGAATGAGAACAGATACTGAGAATTACACCCAGCAGTAGAAGAGAAGTGGTATTATGCAGAGTCCATACATACAGAATGAGAACAGATACTGGGAATTATACCCAGCATACAGGGGAAGAGACGTGGTATTATGCAGAATCCAGGCATACAGAATGAGAACAGATACTGAGAATTATACCCAGCAGTAGAAGAGAAGTGGTATTATGCAGAGTCCATGCATACAGAATGAAAACAGATACTGAGAATTATACCCAGCATACAGGAGAAGAGAAGTGGTATTATGCAGAGTCCATGCATACAGAATGAGAACAGATACTGAGAATTATACCCAGCATACAGGAGAAGAGAAGTGGTATTATGCAGAGTCCATGCATACAGAATGAGAACAGATACTGAGAATTATACCCAGCAGTAGAAGAGAAGTGGTATTATGCAGAGTCCATGCATACAGAATGAGAACAGATACTGAGAATTATACCCAGCATACAGGAGAAGAGAAGTGGTATTATGCAGAGTCCATACATACAGAATGAGAACAGATACTGAGAATTATACCCAGCAGGAGAAGAGAAGTGGTATTATGCAGAGTCCATACATACAGAATGAGAACAGATACTGAGAATTATACCCAGCATACAGGAGAAGAGAAGTGGTATTATGCAGAGTCCATACATACAGAATGAGAACAGATACTGAGAATTATACCCAGCAATAGAAGAGAAGAGGTATTATGCAGAATCCATGCATGCAGAATGAGAACAAATACTGAGAATTATACCCAGCATACAGGAGAAGAGAAGTGGTATTATGCAGAGTCCATACATACAGAATGAGAACAGATACTGAGAATTATACCCAGCAATAGAAGAGAAGAGGTATTATGCAGAATCCATGCATGCAGAATGAGAACAGATACTGAGAATTATACCCAGCATACAGGAAAAGAGAAGTGGTATTATGCAGAGTCCATGCATACAGATGAGAACAGATACTGAGAATTATACCCGGCATACTGGAGAAGAGAAGTGGTATTATGCAGAGTCCATGCATACAGAATGAGAACAGATACTGAGAATTATACCCGGCATACTGGAGAAGAGAAGTGGTATTATGCAGAGTCCATGCATACAGAATGAGAACAGATACTGAGAATTACACCCAGCAGTAGAAGAGAAGTGGTATTATGCAGAGTCCATGCATACAGAATGAGAACAGATACTGAGAATGATACCCAGCATACAGGAGAAGAGAAGTGGTATTATGCAGAGTCCATGCATACAGAATGAGAACAGATACTGAGAATTATACCCGGCATACTGGAGAAGAGAAGTGGTATTATGCAGAGTCCATGCATACAGAATGAGAACAGATACTTAGAATTATACCCAGCATACAGGAGAAGAGAAGTGGTATTATGCAGAGTCCATGCATACAGAATGAGAACAGATACTGAGAATTATACCCAGCAGTAGAAGAGAAGTGGTATTATGCAGAGTCCATGCATACAGAATGAAAACAGATACTGAGAATTATACCCAGCATACAGGAGAAGAGAAGTGGTATTATGCAGAGTCCATGCATACAGAATGAGAACAGATACTGAGAATTATACCCAGCATACAGGAGAAGAGAAGTGGTATTATGCAGAGTCCATGCATACAGAATGAGAACAGATACTGAGAATTATACCCAGCAGTAGAAGAGAAGTGGTATTATGCAGAGTCCATACATACAGAATGAGAACAGATACTGAGAATTATACCCAGCATACAGGAGAAGAGAAGTGGTATTATGCAGAGTCCATACATACAGAATGAGAACAGATACTGAGAATTATACCCAGCAATAGAAGAGAAGAGGTATTATGCAGAATCCATGCATGCAGAATGAGAACAAATACTGAGAATTATACCCAGCATACAGGAGAAGAGAAGTGGTATTATGCAGAGTCCATACATACAGAATGAGAACAGATACTGAGAATTATACCCAGCAATAGAAGAGAAGAGGTATTATGCAGAATCCATGCATGCAGAATGAGAACAGATACTGAGAATTATACCCAGCATACAGGAAAAGAGAAGTGGTATTATGCAGAGTCCATGCATACAGATGAGAACAGATACTGAGAATTATACCCGGCATACTGGAGAAGAGAAGTGGTATTATGCAGAGTCCATGCATACAGAATGAGAACAGATACTGAGAATTATACCCGGCATACTGGAGAAGAGAAGTGGTATTATGCAGAGTCCATGCATACAGAATGAGAACAGATACTGAGAATTACACCCAGCAGTAGAAGAGAAGTGGTATTATGCAGAGTCCATGCATACAGAATGAGAACAGATACTGAGAATGATACCCAGCATACAGGAGAAGAGAAGTGGTATTATGCAGAGTCCATGCATACAGAATGAGAACAGATACTGAGAATTATACCCGGCATACTGGAGAAGAGAAGTGGTATTATGCAGAGTCCATGCATACAGAATGAGAACAGATACTTAGAATTATACCCAGCAGTAGAAGAGAAGTGGTATTATGCAGAGTCCATGCATACAGAATGAGAACAGATACTGAGAATTATACCCAGCAGTAGAAGAGAAGTGGTATTATGCAGAATCCATGCAAACAGAATGAGAACAGATACTGAGAATTATACCCAGCATACAGGAGAAGAGAAGTGGTATTATGCAGAGTCCATGCATACAGAATGAGAACAGATACTGAGAATTATACCCAGCATACAGGAGAAGAGAAGTGGTATTATGCAGAGTCCATGCATACAGAATGAGAACAGATACTGAGAATTATACCCAGCAGTAGAAGAGAAGTGGTATTATGCAGAGTCCATGCATACAGAATGAGAACAGATACTGAGAATTATACCCAGCATACAGGAGAAGAGAAGTGGTATTATGCAGAGTCCATACATACAGAATGAGAACAGATACTGAGAATTATACCCAGCAGGAGAAGAGAAGTGGTATTATGCAGAGTCCATACATACAGAATGAGAACAGATACTGAGAATTATACCCAGCATACAGGAGAAGAGAAGTGGTATTATGCAGAGTCCATACATACAGAATGAGAACAGATACTGAGAATTATACCCAGCAATAGAAGAGAAGAGGTATTATGCAGAATCCATGCATGCAGAATGAGAACAAATACTGAGAATTATACCCAGCATACAGGAGAAGAGAAGTGGTATTATGCAGAGTCCATACATACAGAATGAGAACAGATACTGAGAATTATACCCAGCAATAGAAGAGAAGAGGTATTATGCAGAATCCATGCATGCAGAATGAGAACAGATACTGAGAATTATACCCAGCATACAGGAAAAGAGAAGTGGTATTATGCAGAGTCCATGCATACAGATGAGAACAGATACTGAGAATTATACCCGGCATACTGGAGAAGAGAAGTGGTATTATGCAGAGTCCATGCATACAGAATGAGAACAGATACTGAGAATTATACCCGGCATACTGGAGAAGAGAAGTGGTATTATGCAGAGTCCATGCATACAGAATGAGAACAGATACTGAGAATTACACCCAGCAGTAGAAGAGAAGTGGTATTATGCAGAGTCCATACATACAGAATGAGAACAGATACTGGGAATTATACCCAGCATACAGGGGAAGAGACGTGGTATTATGCAGAATCCAGGCATACAGAATGAGAACAGATACTGAGAATTATACCCAGCAGTAGAAGAGAAGTGGTATTATGCAGAGTCCATGCATACAGAATGAAAACAGATACTGAGAATTATACCCAGCATAAAGGAGAAGAGAAGTGGTATTATGCAGAGTCCATGCATACAGAATGAGAACAGATACTGAGAATTATACCCAGCATACAGGAGAAGAGAAGTGGTATTATGCAGAGTCCATGCATACAGAATGAGAACAGATACTGAGAATTATACCCAGCAGTAGAAGAGAAGTGGTATTATGCAGAGTCCATGCATACAGAATGAGAACAGATACTGAGAATTATACCCAGCATACAGGAGAAGAGAAGTGGTATTATGCAGAGTCCATACATACAGAATGAGAACAGATACTGAGAATTATACCCAGCAGGAGAAGAGAAGTGGTATTATGCAGAGTCCATACATACAGAATGAGAACAGATACTGAGAATTATACCCAGCATACAGGAGAAGAGAAGTGGTATTATGCAGAGTCCATACATACAGAATGAGAACAGATACTGAGAATTATACCCAGCAATAGAAGAGAAGAGGTATTATGCAGAATCCATGCATGCAGAATGAGAACAAATACTGAGAATTATACCCAGCATACAGGAGAAGAGAAGTGGTATTATGCAGAGTCCATACATACAGAATGAGAACAGATACTGAGAATTATACCCAGCAATAGAAGAGAAGAGGTATTATGCAGAATCCATGCATGCAGAATGAGAACAGATACTGAGAATTATACCCAGCATACAGGAAAAGAGAAGTGGTATTATGCAGAGTCCATGCATACAGATGAGAACAGATACTGAGAATTATACCCGGCATACTGGAGAAGAGAAGTGGTATTATGCAGAGTCCATGCATACAGAATGAGAACAGATACTGAGAATTATACCCGGCATACTGGAGAAGAGAAGTGGTATTATGCAGAGTCCATGCATACAGAATGAGAACAGATACTGAGAATTACACCCAGCAGTAGAAGAGAAGTGGTATTATGCAGAGTCCATGCATACAGAATGAGAACAGATACTGAGAATGATACCCAGCATACAGGAGAAGAGAAGTGGTATTATGCAGAGTCCATGCATACAGAATGAGAACAGATACTGAGAATTATACCCGGCATACTGGAGAAGAGAAGTGGTATTATGCAGAGTCCATGCATACAGAATGAGAACAGATACTTAGAATTATACCCAGCAGTAGAAGAGAAGTGGTATTATGCAGAGTCCATGCATACAGAATGAGAACAGATACTGAGAATTATACCCAGCAGTAGAAGAGAAGTGGTATTATGCAGAATCCATGCAAACAGAATGAGAACAGATACTGAGAATTATACCCAGCATACAGGAGAAGAGAAGTGGTATTATGCAGAGTCCATGCATACAGAATGAGAACAGATACTGAGAATTATACCCAGCATACAGGAGAAGAGAAGTGGTATTATGCAGAGTCCATGCATACAGAATGAGAACAGATACTGAGAATTATACCCAGCAGTAGAAGAGAAGTGGTATTATGCAGAGTCCATGCATACAGAATGAGAACAGATACTGAGAATTATACCCAGCATACAGGAGAAGAGAAGTGGTATTATGCAGAGTCCATACATACAGAATGAGAACAGATACTGAGAATTATACCCAGCAGGAGAAGAGAAGTGGTATTATGCAGAGTCCATACATACAGAATGAGAACAGATACTGAGAATTATACCCAGCATACAGGAGAAGAGAAGTGGTATTATGCAGAGTCCATACATACAGAATGAGAACAGATACTGAGAATTATACCCAGCAATAGAAGAGAAGAGGTATTATGCAGAATCCATGCATAAAGAATGAGAACAAATACTGAGAATTATACCCAGCATACAGGAGAAGAGAAGTGGTATTATGCAGAGTCCATACATACAGAATGAGAACAGATACTGAGAATTATACCCAGCAATAGAAGAGAAGAGGTATTATGCAGAATCCATGCATGCAGAATGAGAACAGATACTGAGAATTATACCCAGCATACAGGAAAAGAGAAGTGGTATTATGCAGAGTCCATGCATACAGATGAGAACAGATACTGAGAATTATACCCGGCATACTGGAGAAGAGAAGTGGTATTATGCAGAGTCCATGCATACAGAATGAGAACAGATACTGAGAATTATACCCGGCATACTGGAGAAGAGAAGTGGTATTATGCAGAGTCCATGCATACAGAATGAGAACAGATACTGAGAATTACACCCAGCAGTAGAAGAGAAGTGGTATTATGCAGAGTCCATGCATACAGAATGAGAACAGATACTGAGAATGATACCCAGCATACAGGAGAAGAGAAGTGGTATTATGCAGAGTCCATGCATACAGAATGAGAACAGATACTGAGAATTATACCCGGCATACTGGAGAAGAGAAGTGGTATTATGCAGAGTCCATGCATACAGAATGAGAACAGATACTTAGAATTATACCCAGCAGTAGAAGAGAAGTGGTATTATGCAGAGTCCATGCATACAGAATGAGAACAGATACTGAGAATTATACCCAGCAGTAGAAGAGAAGTGGTATTATGCAGAATCCATGCAAACAGAATGAGAACAGATACTGAGAATTATACCCAGCATACAGGAGAAGAGAAGTGGTATTATGCAGAGTCCATGCAAACAGAATGAGAACAGATACTGAGAATTATACCCAGCATACAGGAGAAGAGAAGTGGTATTATGCAGAGTCCATGCATACAGAATGAGAACAGATACTGAGAATTATACCCAGCATACAGGAGAAGAGAAGTGGTATTATGCAGACTCCATGCATACAGAATGATAACAGATACTGAGAATTATACCCAGCATACAGGAGAAGAGAAGTGGCATCATGCAGAGTCCATGCATACAGAATGAGAACCCTGCGCTCAAATACAGTATTACATGAGACTGCTAGAAATCATTACTATAACAGTACAATAGGGAAACACAGATTAGGGCATGCAGGGGCCCTAGGGCGGCATGCAGGGGCCCTAGGGGCTGCAAGCGGCCCCTAGGCTTGTAGGTTGGACACCAGGGGATTACATTCTCCTTGTAAAAAACACCCGGGATACACCATATTTACTGAATTCTGTTTTTAGTATTCCTTAAAAGTTCAAACATCCTTTGTGTTTTTTAAATAAATTCCTTTTTTTTTTAAAGTTTTTTTTGACAAATCTTAACTTTTGTTTTAACTGTGACCCGGCCGCAGCTTCTCACACTCTTTCCCACCATTTAGTTTTTACATTTACTGGCTGCTCCCAAATACCAACTTCAAGCTGAAGCTCTGCTGCAGAGCTGTATGTGATCCCAGATCTCCTCCTCCTCCACCTGTCATCATGGGGCATCCTGGGAGCTTCTGACTCCGCCCATCACTGCGCCGATCCTCCTGTATTGAGATGGAAGTGGAGGATTATGTTATGTTGAATAAAATGCGTCTTCTGCTGACATCGCTCTGCGCTCTGCTATCCATGTCTGGAATGAGAACAGACACTGAGAATTATACCCAGCAGGAGAAGAGAAGTGGTATTATGCAGAGTCCATGCATACAGAATGAGAACAGATACTGAGAATTATACCCAGCATACAGGAGAAGAGAAGTGGTATTATGCAGAGTCCATGCATACAGAATGAGAACAGATACTGAGAATTATACCCAGCATACAGGGGAAGAGAAGTGGTATTATGCAGAGTCCATACATACAGAATGAGAACAGATACTGGGAATTATACCCAGCATACAGGGGAAGAGACGTGGTATTATGCAGAGTCCATGCATACAGAATGAGAACAGATACTGAGAATTATACCCAGCATACAGGAGAAGAGAAGTGGCATCATGCAGAATCCATGCATACAGAATGAGAACAGATACTGAGAATTATACCCAGCATACAGGAGAAGAGAAGTGGTATTATGCAGAATCCAGGCATACAGAATGAGAACAGATACTGAGAATTATACCCAGCAGTAGAAGAGAAGTGGTATTATGCAGAGTCCATGCATACAGAATGAAAACAGATACTGAGAATTATACCCAGCATACAGGAGAAGAGAAGTGGTATTATGCAGAGTCCATGCATACAGAATGAGAACAGATACTGAGAATTATACCCAGCAGTAGAAGAGAAGTGGTATTATGCAGAGTCAATACATACAGAATGAGAACAGATACTGGGAATTATACCCAGCATACAGGGGAAGAGACGTGGTATTATGCAGAGTCCATGCATACAGAATGAGAACAGATACTGAGAATTATACCCAGCATACAGGGGAAGAGAAGTGGTATTATGCAGAGTCCATACATACAGAATGAGAAGAGATACTGAGAATTATACCCAGCATACAGGAGAAGAGAAGTGGTATTATGCAGAGCCCATACATATAGAATGATAACAGATACTGAGAATTATACCCAGCATACAGGAGAAGAGAAGTGGCATCATGCAGAATCCATGCATACAGAATGAGAACAGATACCGAGAATTATACCCAGCATACAGGAGAAGAGAAGTGGTATTATGCAGAATCCAGGCATACAGAATGAGAACAGATACTGAGAATTATACCCAGCAGTAGAAGAGAAGTGGTATTATGCAGAGTCCATGCATACAGAATGAGAACAGATACTGAGAATTATACTCAGCATACAGGTGAAAATAAGTGGTATTATGCAGAATCCATACATACAGAATGAGAACAGATACTGAGAATTATACCCAGCAGGAGAAGAGAAGTGGTATTATGCAGAGTCCATGCATACAGAATGAGAACAGATACTGAGAATTATACCCAGCATACAGGAGAAGAGAAGTGGTATTATGCAGAGTCCATGCATAAAGAATGAGAACAGATACTGAGAATTATACCCAGCATACAGGAGAAGAGAAGTGGTATCATGCAGAGTCCATGCATAAAGAATGAGAACAGATACTGAGAATTATACCCAGCATACAGGTGAAAAGAAGTGGTATTATGCAGAATCCATACATACAGAATGAGAACAGATACTGAGAATTATACCCAGCAAGAGAAGAGAAGTGGTATTATGCAGAGTCCATGCATACAGAATGAGAACAGATACTGAGAATTATACCCAGCATACAGGGGAAGAGAAGTGGTATTATGCAGAGTCCATACATACAGAATGAGAACAGATACTGGGAATTATACCCAGCATACAGGAGAATAGAAGTGGTATTATGCAGAGTCCATACATACAGAATGAGAACAGATACTGAGAATTATACCCAGCATACAGGAGAAGAGAAGTGGTATTATGCAGAGTCCATACATACAGAATGAGAACAGATACTGAGAATTATACCCAGCAATAGAAGAGAAGAGGTATTATGCAGAATCCATGCATGCAGAATGAGAACAGATACTGAGAATTATACCCAGCATACAGGAAAAGAGAAGTGGTATTATGCAGAGTCCATGCATACAGAATGAGAACAGATACTGAGAATTATACCCGGCATACTGGAGAAGAGAAGTGGTATTATGCAGAGTCCATGCATACAGAATGAGAACAGATACTGAGAATTATACCCGGCATACTGAAGAAGAGAAGTGGTATTATGCAGAGTCCATGCATACAGAATGAGAACAGATACTGAGAATTACACCCAGCAGTAGAAGAGAAGTGGTATTATGCAGAGTCCATGCATACAGAATGAGAACAGATACTGAGAATGATACCCAGCATACAGGAGAAGAGAAGTGGTATTATGCAGAGTCCATGCATACAGAATGAGAACAGATACTGAGAATTATACCCGGCATACTGGAGAAGAGAAGTGGTATTATGCAGAGTCCATACATACAAAATGAGAACAGATACAGAGAATTATACCCGGCATACTGAAGAAGAGAAGTGGTATTATGCAGAGTCCATGCATACAGAATGAGAACAGATACTGAGAATTATACCCAGCAGTAGAAGAGAAGTGGTATTATGCAGAGTCCATGCATACAGAATGAGAACAGATACTGAGAATTATACCCAGCAGTAGAAGAGAAGTGGTATTATGCAGAATCCATGCAAACAGAATGAGAACAGATACTGAGAATTATACCCAGCATACAGGAGAAGAGAAGTGGTATTATGCAGAGTCCATGCATACAGAATGAGAACAGATACTGAGAAAAATACCCAGCATACAGGAGAAGAGAAGTGGTATTATGCAGAGTCCATACATACAGAATGAGAACAGATACTGAGAATTATACCCAGCATACAGGAGAAGAGAAGTGGTATTATACAGAGTCCATGCATACAGAATGAGAACAGATACTGAGAATTATGCCCAGCAGTAGAAGAGAAGTGGTATTATGCAGAGTCCATACATACAGAATGAGAACAGATACTGAGAATTATACGCAGCAGGAGAAGAGAAGTGGTATTTTGCAGAGTCCATGCATACAGAATGAGAACAGATACTGAGAATTATACCCAGCAGGAGAAGAGAAGTGGTATTTTGCAGAGTCCATACATACAAAATGAGAACAGATACAGAGAATTATACCCGGCATACTGAAGAAGAGAAGTGGTATTATGCAGAGTCCATGCATACAGAATGAGAACAGATACTGAGAATTATACCCAGCAGTAGAAGAGAAGTGGTATTATGCAGAGTCCATGCATACAGAATGAGAACAGATACTGAGAATTATACCCAGCAGTAGAAGAGAAGTGGTATTATGCAGAATCCATGCAAACAGAATGAGAACAGATACTGAGAATTATACCCAGCATACAGGAGAAGAGAAGTGGTATTATGCAGAGTCCATGCATACAGAATGAGAACAGATACTGAGAATTATACCCAGCATACAGGAGAAGAGAAGTGGTATTATGCAGAGTCCATACATACAGAATGAGAACAGATACTGAGAATTATACCCAGCATACAGGAGAAGAGAAGTGGTATTATACAGAGTCCATGCATACAGAATGAGAACAGATACTGAGAATTATGCCCAGCAGTAGAAGAGAAGTGGTATTATGCAGAGTCCATACATACAGAATGAGAACAGATACTGAGAATTATACGCAGCAGGAGAAGAGAAGTGGTATTTTGCAGAGTCCATGCATACAGAATGAGAACAGATACTGAGAATTATACCCAGCAGGAGAAGAGAAGTGGTATTTTGCAGAGTCCATGCATACAGAATGAGAACAGATACTGAGAATTATACCCAGCAGGAGAAGAGAAGTGGTATTATGCAGAGTCCATGCATACAGAATGAGAACAGATACTGAGAATTATACCCAGCATACAGGAGAAGAGAAGTGGCATCATGCAGAGTCCATGCATACAGAATGATAACAGATACTGAGAATTATACCCAGCATACAGGATAAGAGAAGTGGCATCATGCAGAGTCCATGCATACAGAATGAGAACCCTGCGCTCAAATACAGTATTACATGAGACTGCTAGAAATCATTACTATAACAGTACAATAGGGAAACACAGATTAGGGCATGCAGGGGCCCTAGGGGCGGCATGCAGGGGCCCTAGGGGCTGCAAGCGGCCCCTAGGCTTGTAGGTTGGACACCAGGGGATTACATTCTCCTTGTAAAAAACACCCGGGATACACCATATTTACTGAATTCTGTTTTTAGTATTCCTTAAAAGTTCAAACATCCTTTGTGTTTTTTAAATAAATTCCTTTTTTTTTTAAAGTTTTTTTTGACAAATCTTAACTTTTGTTTTAACTGTGACCCGGCCGCAGCTTCTCACACTCTTTCCCACCATTTAGTTTTTACATTTACTGGCTGCTCCCAAATACCAACTTCAAGCTGAAGCTCTGCTGCAGAGCTGTATGTGATCCCAGATCTCCTCCTCCTCCACCTGTCATCATGGGGCATCCTGGGAGCTTCTGACTCCGCCCATCACTGCGCCGATCCTCCTGTATTGAGATGGAAGTGGAGGATTATGTTATGTTGAATAAAATGCGTCTTCTGCTGACATCGCTCTGCGCTCTGCTATCCATGTCTGGAATGAGAACAGACACTGAGAATTATACCCAGCAGGAGAAGAGAAGTGGTATTATGCAGAGTCCATGCATACAGAATGAGAACAGATACTGAGAATTATACCCAGCAGGAGAAGAGAAGTGGTATTATGCAGAGTCCATGCATACAGAATGAGAACAGATACTGAGAATTATATCCAGCAGGAGAAGAGAAGTGGTATTATGCAGAATCCATGCATACAGAATGAGAACAGATACTGAGAATTATACCCAGCATACAGGAGAATAGAAGTGGTATTATGCAGAGTCCATATATACAGAATGAGAACAGATACTGAGAATTATACCCAGCAGGAGAAGAGAAGTGGTATTATGCAGAGTCCATGCATACAGAATGAGAACAGATACTGAGAATGATACCCAGCATACAGGAGAAGAGAAGTGGTATTATGCAGAGTCCATGCATACAGAATGAGAACAGATACTGAGAATTATACCCAGCATACAGGAGAAGAGAAGTGGTATTATGCAGAGTCCATGCATAAAGAATGAGAACAGATACTGAGAATTATACCCAGCAGGAGAAGAGAAGTGGTATTATGCAGAGTCCATGCATACAGAATGAGAACAGATACTGAGAATGATACCCAGCATACAGGAGAAGAGAAGTGGTATTATGCAGAGTCCATGCATACAGAATGAGAACAGATACTGAGAATTATACCCAGCATACAGGAAAAGAGAAGTGGTATTATGCAGAGTCCATGCATAAAGAATGAGAACAGATACTGAGAATTATACCCAGCATACAGGAGAAGAGAAGTGGTATTATGCAGAGTCCATGCATAAAGAATGAGAACAGATACTGAGAATTATACCCAGCATACAGGTGAAAAGAAGTGGTATTATGCAGAATCCATACATACAGAATGAGAATAGATACTGAGAATTATACCCAGCAAGAGAAGAGAAGTGGTATTATGCAGAGTCCATGCATACAGAATGAGAACAGATACTGAGAATTATACCCAGCATACAGGGGAAGAGAAGTGGTATTATGCAGAGTCCATACATACAGAATGAGAACAGATACTGGGAATTATACCCAGCATACAGGGAAAGAGACGTGGTATTATGCAGAATCCAGGCATACAGAATGAGAACAGATACTGAGAATTATACCCAGCAGTAGAAGAGAAGTGGTATTATGCAGAGTCCATGCATACAGAATGAAAACAGATACTGAGAATTATACCCAGCATACAGGAGAAGAGAAGTGGTATTATGCAGAGTCCATGCATACAGAATGAGAACAGATACTGAGAATTATACCCAGCATACAGGAGAAGAGAAGTGGTATTATGCAGAGTCCATGCATACAGAATGAGAACAGATACTGAGAATTATACCCAGCAGTAGAAGAGAAGTGGTATTATGCAGAGTCCATGCATACAGAATGAGAACAGATACTGAGAATTATACCCAGCATACAGGTGAAAAGAAGTGGTATTATGCAGAATCCATACATACAGAATGAGAACAGATACTGAGAATTATACCCAGCAGGAGAAGAGAAGTGGTATTATGCAGAGTCCATACATACAGAATGAGAACAGATACTGAGAATTATACCCAGCATACAGGAGAAGAGAAGTGGTATTATGCAGAGTCCATACATACAGAATGAGAACAGATACTGAGAATTATACCCAGCAATAGAAGAGAAGAGGTATTATGCAGAATCCATGCATGCAGAATGAGAACAAATACTGAGAATTATACCCAGCATACAGGAGAAGAGAAGTGGTATTATGCAGAGTCCATACATACAGAATGAGAACAGATACTGAGAATTATACCCAGCAATAGAAGAGAAGAGGTATTATGCAGAATCCATGCATGCAGAATGAGAACAGATACTGAGAATTATACCCAGCATACAGGAAAAGAGAAGTGGTATTATGCAGAGTCCATGCATACAGATGAGAACAGATACTGAGAATTATACCCGGCATACTGGAGAAGAGAAGTGGTATTATGCAGAGTCCATGCATACAGAATGAGAACAGATACTGAGAATTATATCCAGCAGGAGAAGAGAAGTGGTATTATGCAGAATCCATGCATACAGAATGAGAACATATACTGAGAATTATACCCAGCATACAGGAGAATAGAAGTGGTATTATGCAGAGTCCATATATACAGAATGAGAACAGATACTGAGAATTATACCCAGCAGGAGAAGAGAAGTGGTATTATGCAGAGTCCATGCATACAGAATGAGAACAGATACTGAGAATGATACCCAGCATACAGGAGAAGAGAAGTGGTATTATGCAGAGTCCATGCATACAGAATGAGAACAGATACTGAGAATTATACCCAGCATACAGGAGAAGAGAAGTGGTATTATGCAGAGTCCATGCATAAAGAATGAGAACAGATACTGAGAATTATACCCAGCAGGAGAAGAGAAGTGGTATTATGCAGAGTCCATGCATACAGAATGAGAACAGATACTGAGAATGATACCCAGCATACAGGAGAAGAGAAGTGGTATTATGCAGAGTCCATGCATACAGAATGAGAACAGATACTGAGAATTATACCCAGCATACAGGAAAAGAGAAGTGGTATTATGCAGAGTCCATGCATAAAGAATGAGAACAGATACTGAGAATTATACCCAGCATACAGGAGAAGAGAAGTGGTATTATGCAGAGTCCATGCATAAAGAATGAGAACAGATACTGAGAATTATACCCAGCATACAGGTGAAAAGAAGTGGTATTATGCAGAATCCATACATACAGAATGAGAATAGATACTGAGAATTATACCCAGCAAGAGAAGAGAAGTGGTATTATGCAGAGTCCATGCATACAGAATGAGAACAGATACTGAGAATTATACCCAGCATACAGGGGAAGAGAAGTGGTATTATGCAGAGTCCATACATACAGAATGAGAACAGATACTGGGAATTATACCCAGCATACAGGGAAAGAGACGTGGTATTATGCAGAATCCAGGCATACAGAATGAGAACAGATACTGAGAATTATACCCAGCAGTAGAAGAGAAGTGGTATTATGCAGAGTCCATGCATACAGAATGAAAACAGATACTGAGAATTATACCCAGCATACAGGAGAAGAGAAGTGGTATTATGCAGAGTCCATGCATACAGAATGAGAACAGATACTGAGAATTATACCCAGCATACAGGAGAAGAGAAGTGGTATTATGCAGAGTCCATGCATACAGAATGAGAACAGATACTGAGAATTATACCCAGCAGTAGAAGAGAAGTGGTATTATGCAGAGTCCATGCATACAGAATGAGAACAGATACTGAGAATTATACCCAGCATACAGGTGAAAAGAAGTGGTATTATGCAGAATCCATACATACAGAATGAGAACAGATACTGAGAATTATACCCAGCAGGAGAAGAGAAGTGGTATTATGCAGAGTCCATACATACAGAATGAGAACAGATACTGAGAATTATACCCAGCATACAGGAGAAGAGAAGTGGTATTATGCAGAGTCCATACATACAGAATGAGAACAGATACTGAGAATTATACCCAGCAATAGAAGAGAAGAGGTATTATGCAGAATCCATGCATGCAGAATGAGAACAAATACTGAGAATTATACCCAGCATACAGGAGAAGAGAAGTGGTATTATGCAGAGTCCATACATACAGAATGAGAACAGATACTGAGAATTATACCCAGCAATAGAAGAGAAGAGGTATTATGCAGAATCCATGCATGCAGAATGAGAACAGATACTGAGAATTATACCCAGCATACAGGAAAAGAGAAGTGGTATTATGCAGAGTCCATGCATACAGATGAGAACAGATACTGAGAATTATACCCGGCATACTGGAGAAGAGAAGTGGTATTATGCAGAGTCCATGCATACAGAATGAGAACAGATACTGAGAATTATACCCGGCATACTGGAGAAGAGAAGTGGTATTATGCAGAGTCCATGCATACAGAATGAGAACAGATACTGAGAATTACACCCAGCAGTAGAAGAGAAGTGGTATTATGCAGAGTCCATGCATACAGAATGAGAACAGATACTGAGAATGATACCCAGCATACAGGAGAAGAGAAGTGGTATTATGCAGAGTCCATGCATACAGAATGAGAACAGATACTGAGAATTATACCCGGCATACTGGAGAAGAGAAGTGGTATTATGCAGAGTCCATGCATACAGAATGAGAACAGATACTTAGAATTATACCCAGCAGTAGAAGAGAAGTGGTATTATGCAGAGTCCATGCATACAGAATGAGAACAGATACTGAGAATTATACCCAGCAGTAGAAGAGAAGTGGTATTATGCAGAGTCCATGCATACAGAATGAGAACAGATACTTAGAATTATACCCAGCAGTAGAAGAGAAGTGGTATTATGCAGAGTCCATGCATACAGAATGAGAACAGATACTGAGAATTATACCCAGCATACAGGAGAAGAGAAGTGGCATCATGCAGAGTCCATGCATACAGAATGAGAACCCTGCGCTCAAATACAGTATTACATGAGACTGCTAGAAATCATTACTATAACAGTACAATAGGAAAACACAGATTAGGGCATGCAGGGGCCCTAGGGCGGCATGCAGGGGCCCTAGGGGCTGCAAGCGGCCCCTAGGCTTGTAGGTTGGACACCAGGGGATTACATTCTCCTTGTAAAAAACACCCGGGATACACCATATTTACTGAATTCTGTTTTTAGTATTCCTTAAAAGTTCAAACATCCTTTGTGTTTTTTAAATAAATTCCTTTTTTTTTTAAAGTTTTTTTTGACAAATCTTAACTTTTGTTTTAACTGTGACCCGGCCGCAGCTTCTCACACTCTTTCCCACCATTTAGTTTTTACATTTACTGGCTGCTCCCAAATACCAACTTCAAGCTGAAGCTCTGCTGCAGAGCTGTATGTGATCCCAGATCTCCTCCTCCTCCACCTGTCATCATGGGGCATCCTGGGAGCTTCTGACTCCGCCCATCACTGCGCCGATCCTCCTGTATTGAGATGGAAGTGGAGGATTATGTTATGTTGAATAAAATGCGTCTTCTGCTGACATCGCTCTGCGCTCTGCTATCCATGTCTGGAATGAGAACAGACACTGAGAATTATACCCAGCAGGAGAAGAGAAGTGGTATTATGCAGAGTCCATGCATACAGAATGAGAACAGATACTGAGAATTATACTCAGCATACAGGAGAAGAGAAGTGGTATTATGCAGAATCCATGCATAAAGCATGAGAACAGATACTGAGAATTATACTCAGCATACAGGAGAATAGAAGTGGTATTATGCAGAGTCCATGCATACAGAATGAGAACAGATACTGAGAATTATACCCAGCATACAGGAGAATAGAAGTGGTATTATGCAGAGTCCATACATACAGAATGAGAACAGATACTGAGAATTATACCCAGCAGGAGAAGAGAAGTGGTATTATACAGAGTCCATGCATACAGAATGAGAACAGATACTGAGAATTATACCCAGCAGGAGAAGAGAAGTGGTATTATGCAGAGTCCATGCATACAGAATGAGAACAGATACTGAGAATTATACCCAGCATACAGGAGAAGAGAAGTGGTATTATGCAGAGTCCATACATACAGAATGAGAACAGATACTGAGAATAATACCCAGCAGGAGAAGAGAAGTGGTATTATGCAGAGTCCATGCATACAGAATGAGAACAGATACTGAGAATTATACCCAGCAGGAGAAGAGAAGTGGTATTATGCAGAGTCCATGCATACAGAATGAGAACAGATACTGAGAATTATACCCAGCATACAGGAGAAGAGAAGTGGTATTATGCAGAGTCCATGCATACAGAATGAGAACAGATACTGAGAATTATACCCAGCATACAGGGGAAGAGAAGTGGTATTATGCAGAGTCCATACATACAGAATGAGAAGAGATACTGAGAATTATACTCAGCATACAGGAGAAGAGAAGTGGCATCATGCAGAATCCATGCATACAGAATGAGAACAGATACTGAGAATTATACCCAGCATACAGGAGAAGAGAAGTGGTATTATGCAGAATCCAGGCATACAGAATGAGAACAGATACTGAGAATTATACCCAGCAGTAGAAGAGAAGTGGTATTATGCAGAGTCCATACATACAGAATGAGAACAGATACTGAGAATTATACCCAGCATACAGGAGAAGAGAAGTGGTATTATGCAGAGTCCATACATACAGAATGAGAACAGATACTGAGAATTATACCCAGCAATAGAAGAGAAGAGGTATTATGCAGAATCCATGCATGCAGAATGAGAACAAATACTGAGAATTATACCCAGCATACAGGAGAAGAGAAGTGGTATTATGCAGAGTCCATACATACAGAATGAGAACAGATACTGAGAATTATACCCAGCAATAGAAGAGAAGAGGTATTATGCAGAGTCCATGCAAGCAGAATGAGAACAGATACTGAGAATTATACCCAGCATATAGGAAAAGAGAAGTGGTATTATGCAGAGTCCATGCATACAGAATGAGAACAGATACTGAGAATTATACCCGGCATACTGGAGAAGAGAAGTGGTATTATGCAGAGTCCATGCATACAGAATGAGAACAGATACTGAGAATTATACCCGGCATACTGGAGAAGAGAAGTGGTATTATGCAGAGTCCATGCATACAGAATGAGAACAGATACTGAGAATTATACCCAGCATACAGGAGAAGAGAAGTGGTATTATGCAGAATCCATACATACACAATGAGAACAGATACTGAGAATTATACCCGGCATACTGGAGAAGAGAAGTGGTATTATGCAGAGTCCATGCATACAGAATGAGAACAGATACTGAGAATTATACCCAGCATACAGGAGAAGAGAAGTGGTATTATGCAGAGTCCATACATACACAATGAGAACAGATACTGAGAATTATACCCAGCATACAGGAGAAGAGAAGTGGTATTATGCAGAGTCCATGCATACAGAATGAGAACAGATACTGAGAATTATACCCAGCATACAGGAGAAGAGAAGTGGCATCATGCAGAGTCCATGCATACAGAATGAGAACCCTGCGCTCAAATACAGTATTACATGAGACTGCTAGAAATCATTACTATAACAGTACAATAGGGAAACACAGATTAGGGCATGCAGGGGCCCTAGGGGCGGCATGCAGGGGCCCTAGGGGCTGCAAGCGGTCCCTAGGCTTGTAGGTTGGACACCAGGGGATTACATTCTCCTTGTAAAAAACACCCGGGATACACCATATTTACTGAATTCTGTTTTTAGTATTCCTTAAAAGTTCAAACATCCTTTGTGTTTTTTAAATAAATTCCTTTTTTTTTTAAAGTTTTTTTTGACAAATCTTAACTTTTGTTTTAACTGTGACCCGGCCGCAGCTTCTCACACTCTTTCCCACCATTTAGTTTTTACATTTACTGGCTGCTCCCAAATACCAACTTCAAGCTGAAGCTCTGCTGCAGAGCTGTATGTGATCCCAGATCTCCTCCTCCTCCACCTGTCATCATGGGGCATCCTGGGAGCTTCTGACTCCGCCCATCACTGCGCCGATCCTCCTGTATTGAGATGGAAGTGGAGGATTATGTTATGTTGAATAAAATGCGTCTTCTGCTGACATCGCTCTGCGCTCTGCTATCCATGTCTGGAATGAGAACAGACAGTGAGAATTATACCCAGCAGGAGAAGAGAAGTGGTATTATGCAGAGTCCATGCATACAGAATGAGAACAGATACTGAGAATTATACCCAGCATACAGGAGAATAGAAGTGGTATTATGCAGAGTCCATATATACAGAATGAGAACAGATACTGAGATTTATACCCAGCAGGAGAAGAGAAGTGGTATTATGCAGAGTCCATGCATACAGAATGAGAACAGATACTGAGAATTATACCCAGCAGGAGAAGAGAAGTGGTATTATGCAGAGTCCATGCATACAGAATGAGAACAGATACTGAGAATTATACCCAGCATACAGGAGAAGAGAAGTGGTATTATGCAGAGTCCATACATACAGAATGAGAACAGATACTGAGAATTATACCCAGCATACAGGTGAAAAGAAGTGGTATTATGCAAAATCCATACATACAGAATGAGAACAGATACTGAGAATTATACCCAGCAAGAGAAGAGAAGTGGTATTATGCAGAGTCCATGGATACAGAATGAGAACAGATACTGGGAATTATACCCAGCATACAGGGGAAGAGACGTGGTATTATGCAGAGTCCATACATACAGAATGAGAAGAGTTACTGAGAATTATACCCAGCATACAGGAGAAGAGAAGTGGTATTATGCAGAGACCATACATATAGAATGATAACAGATACTGAGAATTATACCCAGCATACAGGAGAAGAGAAGTGGCATCATGCAGAATCCATGCATACAGAATGAGAACAGATACTGAGAATTATACCCAGCATACAGGAGAAGAGAAGTGGCATCATGCAGAATCCATGCATACAGAATGAGAACAGATACTGAGAATTATACCCGGCATACAGGAGAAGAGAAGTGGTATTATGCAGAGTCCATGCATACAGAATGAGAACAGATACTGAGAATTATACCCAGCATACAGGGGAAGAGAAGTGGTATTATGCAGAGTCCATACATACAGAATGAGAACAGATACTGAGAATTATACCCAGCATACAGGGGAAGAGAAGTGGTATTATGCAGAGTCCATGCATACAGAATGAGAACAGATACTGAGAATTATACCCAGCATACAGGAGAATAGAAGTGGTATTATGCAGAGTCCATACATACAGAATGAGAACAGATACTGAGAATTATACCCAGCATACAGGAGAAGAGAAGTGGTATTATGCAGAGTCCATACATACAGAATGAGAACAGATACTGAGAATTATACCCAGCAATAGAAGAGAAGAGGTATTATGCAGAATCCATGCATGAAGAATGAGAACAGATACTGAGAATTATACCCAGCATACAGGAAAAGAGAAGTGGTATTATGCAGAGTCCATGCATACAGAATGAGAACAGATACTGAGAATTATACCCGGCATACTGGAGAAGAGAAGTGGTATTATGCAGAGTCCATGCATACAGAATGAGAACAGATACTGAGAATTATACCCGGCATACTGGAGAAGAGAAGTGGTATTATGCAGAGTCCATGCATACAGAATGAGAACAGATACTGAGAATTACACCAAGCAGTAGAAGAGAAGTGGTATTATGCAGAGTCCATGCATACAGAATGAGAACAGATACTGAGAATGATACCCAGCATACAGGAGAAGAGAAGTGGTATTATGCAGAGTCCATACATACAAAATGAGAACAGATACTGAGAATTATACCCGGCATACTGGAGAAGAGAAGTGGTATTATGCAGAGTCCATGCATACAGAATGAGAACAGATACTGAGAATTATACCCAGCAGTAGAAGAGAAGTGGTATTATGCAGAGTCCATACATACAGAATGAGAACAGATACTGGGAATTATACCCAGCATACAGGGGAAGAGAAGTGGTATTATGCAGAGTCCATACATACAGAATGAGAAGAGTTACTGAGAATTATACCCAGCATACAGGAGAAGAGAAGTGGTATTATGCAGAGCCCATACATATAGAATGATAACAGATACTGAGAATTATACCCAGCATACAGGAGAAGAGAAGTGGCATCATGCAGAATCCATGCATACAGAATGAGAACAGATACTGAGAATTATACCCAGCATACAGGAGAAGAGAAGTGGTATTATGCAGAGTCCATGCATACAGAATGAGAACAGATACTGAGAATTATACCCAGCATACAGGGGAAGAGAAGTGGTATTATGCAGAGTCCATACATACAGAATGAGAACAGATACTGAGAATTATACCCAGCATACAGGGGAAGAGAAGTGGTATTATGCAGAGTCCATGCACACAGAATGAGAACAGATACTGAGAATTATACCCAGCATACAGGAGAATAGAAGTGGTATTATGCAGAGTCCATACATACAGAATGAGAACAGATACTGAGAATTATACCCAGCATACAGGAGAAGAGAAGTGGTATTATGCAGAGTCCATACATACAGAATGAGAACAGATACTGAGAATTATACCCAGCAATAGAAGAGAAGAGGTATTATGCAGAATCCATGCATGCAGAATGAGAACAGATACTGAGAATTATACCCAGCATACAGGAAAAGAGAAGTGGTATTATGCAGAGTCCATGCATACAGAATGAGAACAGATACTGAGAATTATACCCGGCATACTGGAGAAGAGAAGTGGTATTATGCAGAGTCCATGCATACAGAATGAGAACAGATACTGAGAATTATACCCGGCATACTGGAGAAGAGAAGTGGTATTATGCAGAGTCCATGCATACAGAATGAGAACAGATACTGAGAATTACACCCAGCAGTAGAAGAGAAGTGGTATTATGCAGAGTCCATGCATACAGAATGAGAACAGATACTGAGAATGATACCCAGCATACAGGAGAAGAGAAGTGGTATTATGCAGAGTCCATACATACAAAATGAGAACAGATACTGAGAATTATACCCGGCATACTGGAGAAGAGAAGTGGTATTATGCAGAGTCCATGCATACAGAATGAGAACAGATACTGAGAATTATACCCAGCAGGAGAAGAGAAGTGGTATTATGCAGAGTCCATGCATACAGAATGAGAACAGATACTGAGAATGATACCCAGCATACAGGAGAAGAGAAGTGGTATTATGCAGAGTCCATGCATACAGAATGAGAACAGATACTGAGAATTATACCCAGCATACAGGAGAAGAGAAGTGGTATTATGCAGAGTCCATGCATAAAGAATGAGAACAGATACTGAGAATTATACCCAGCATACAGGAGAAGAGAAGTGGTATTATGCAGAGTCCATGCATAAAGAATGAGAACAGATACTGAGAATTATACCCAGCATACAGGTGAAAAGAAGTGGTATTATGCAGAATCCATACATACAGAATGAGAACAGATACTGAGAATTATACCCAGCAAGAGAAGAGAAGTGGTATTATGCAGAGTCCATGCATAAAGAATGAGAACAGATACTGAGAATTATACCCAGCATACAGGGGAAGAGAAGTGGTATTATGCAGAGTCCATACATACAGAATGAGAACAGATACTGGGAATTATACCCAGCATACAGGGGAAGAGACGTGGTATTATGCAGAGTCCATGCATAAAGAATGAGAACAGATACTGAGAATTATACCCAGCATACAGGTGAAAATAAGTGGTATTATGCAGAATCCATACATACAGAATGAGAACAGATACTGAGAATTATACCCAGCAAGAGAAGAGAAGTGGTATTATGCAGAGTCCATGCATACAGAATGAGAACAGATACTGAGAATTATACCCAGCATACAGGGGAAGAGACGTGGTATTATGCAGAGTCCATACATACAGAATGAGAAGAGTTACTGAGAATTATACCCAGCATACAGGAGAAGAGAAGTGGTATTATGCAGAGCCCATACATATAGAATGATAACAGATACTGAGAATTATACCCAGCATACAGGAGAAGAGAAGTGGCATCATGCAGAATCCATGCATACAGAATGAGAACAGATACTGAGAATTATACCCAGCATACAGGAGAAGAGAAGTGGTATTATGCAGAATCCAGGCATACAGAATGAGAACAGATACTGAGAATTATACCCAGCAGTAGAAGAGAAGTGGTATTATGCAGAGTCCATGCATACAGAATGAAAACAGATACTGAGAATTATACCCAGCATACAGGAGAAGAGAAGTGGTATTATGCAGAGTCCATGCATACAGAATGAGAACAGATACTGAGAATTATACCCAGCATACAGGAGAAGAGAAGTGGTATTATGCAGAGTCCATGCATACAGAATGAGAACAGATACTGAGAATTATACCCAGCAGTAGAAGAGAAGTGGTATTATGCAGAGTCCATGCATACAGAATGAGAACAGATATTGAGAATTATACCCAGCATACAGGTGAAAAGAAGTGGTATTATGCAGAATCCATACATACAGAATGAGAACAGATACTGAGAATTATACCCAGCAGGAGAAGAGAAGTGGTATTATGCAGAGTCCATGCATACAGAATGAGAACAGATACTGAGAATTATACCCAGCAGTAGAAGAGAAGTGGTATTATGCAGAGTCCATGCATACAGAATGAGAACAGATACTGAGAATTATACCCAGCATACAGGAGAAGAGAAGTGGTATTATGCAGAGTCCATGCATACAGAATGAGAACAGATACTGAGAATTATACCCAGCATACAGGGGAAGAGAAGTGGTATTATGCAGAGTCCATACATACAGAATGAGAACAGATACTGAGAATTATACCCAGCATACAGGGGAAGAGAAGTGGTATTATGCAGAGTCCATGCATACAGAATGAGAACAGATACTGAGAATTATACCCAGCATACAGGAGAATAGAAGTGGTATTATGCAGAGTCCATACATACAGAATGAGAACAGATACTGAGAATTATACCCAGCATACAGGAGAAGAGAAGTGGTATTATGCAGAGTCCATACATACAGAATGAGAACAGATACTGAGAATTATACCCAGCAATAGAAGAGAAGAGGTATTATGCAGAATCCATGCATGCAGAATGAGAACAAATACTGAGAATAATACCCAGCATACAGGAGAAGAGAAGTGGTATTATGCAGAGTCCATACATACAGAATGAGAACAGATACTGAGAATTATACCCAGCAATAGAAGAGAAGAGGTATTATGCAAAATCCATGCATGCAGAATGAGAACAGATACTGAGAATTATACCCAGCATACAGGAAAAGAGAAGTGGTATTATGCAGAGTCCATGCATTCAGAATGAGAACAGATACTGAGAATTATACCCGGCATACTGGAGAAGAGAAGTGGTATTATGCAGAGTCCATGCATTCAGAATGAGAACAGATACTGAGAATTATACCCGGCATACTGGAGAAGAGAAGTGGTATTATGCAGAGTCCATGCATACAGAATGAGAACAGATACTGAGAATTACACCAAGCAGTAGAAGAGAAGTGGTATTATGCAGAGTCCATGCATACAGAATGAGAACAGATACTGAGAATTATACCCAGCAGTAGAAGAGAAGTGGTATTATGCAGAGTCCATGCATACAGAATGAGAACAGATACTGAGAATTATACCCAGCAGTAGAAGAGAAGTGGTATTATGCAGAGTCCATACATACAGAATGAGAACAGATACTGGGAATTATACCCAGCATACAGGGGAAGAGAAGTGGTATTATGCAGAGTCCATACATACAGAATGAGAAGAGTTACTGAGAATTATACCCAGCATACAGGAGAAAAGAAGTGGTATTATGCAGAGCCCATACATATAGAATGATAACAGATACTGAGAATTATACCCAGCATACAGGAGAAGAGAAGTGGCATCATGCAGAATCCATGCATACAGAATGAGAACAGATACTGAGAATTAAACCCAGCATACAGGAGAAGAGAAGTGGTATTATGCAGAGTCCATGCATACAGAATGAGAACAGATACTGAGAATTATACCCAGCATACAGGGGAAGAGAAGTGGTATTATGCAGAGTCCATACATACAGAATGAGAACAGATACTGAGAATTATACCCAGCATACAGGGGAAGAGAAGTGGTATTATGCAGAGTCCATGCATACAGAATGAGAACAGATACTGAGAATTATACCCAGCATACAGGAGAATAGAAGTGGTATTATGCAGAGTCCATACATACAGAATGAGAACAGATACTGAGAATTATACCCAGCATACAGGAGAAGAGAAGTGGTATTATGCAGAGTCCATACATACAGAATGAGAACAGATACTGAGAATTATACCCAGCAATAGAAGAGAAGAGGTATTATGCAGAATCCATGCATGCAGAATGAGAACAGATACTGAGAATTATACCCAGCATACAGGAAAAGAGAAGTGGTATTATGCAGAGTCCATGCATACAGAATGAGAACAGATACTGAGAATTATACCCGGCATACTGGAGAAGAGAAGTGGTATTATGCAGAGTCCATGCATACAGAATGAGAACAGATACTGAGAATTATACCCGGCATACTGGAGAAGAGAAGTGGTATTATGCAGAGTCCATGCATACAGAATGAGAACAGATACTGAGAATTACACCCAGCAGTAGAAGAGAAGTGGTATTATGCAGAGTCCATGCATACAGAATGAGAACAGATACTGAGAATGATACCCAGCATACAGGAGAAGAGAAGTGGTATTATGCAGAGTCCATACATACAAAATGAGAACAGATACTGAGAATTATACCCGGCATACTGGGGAAGAGAAGTGGTATTATGCAGAGTCCATGCATACAGAATGAGAACAGATACTGAGAATTATACCCAGCATACAGGAGAATAGAAGTGGTATTATGCAGAGTCCATACATACAGAATGAGAACAGATACTGAGAATTATACCCAGCATACAGGAGAAGAGAAGTGGTATTATGCAGAGTCCATACATACAGAATGAGAACAGATACTGAGAATTATACCCAGCAATAGAAGAGAAGAGGTATTATGCAGAATCCATGCATGCAGAATGAGAACAGATACTGAGAATTATACCCAGCATACAGGAAAAGAGAAGTGGTATTATGCAGAGTCCATGCATACAGAATGAGAACAGATACTGAGAATTATACCCGGCATACTGGAGAAGAGAAGTGGTATTATGCAGAGTCCATGCATACAGAATGAGAACAGATACTGAGAATTATACCCGGCATACTGGAGAAGAGAAGTGGTATTATGCAGAGTCCATGCATACAGAATGAGAACAGATACTGAGAATTACACCCAGCAGTAGAAGAGAAGTGGTATTATGCAGAGTCCATGCATACAGAATGAGAACAGATACTGAGAATGATACCCAGCATACAGGAGAAGAGAAGTGGTATTATGCAGAGTCCATACATACAAAATGAGAACAGATACTGAGAATTATACCCGGCATACTGGAGAAGAGAAGTGGTATTATGCAGCGTCCATGCATACAGAATGAGAACAGATACTGAGAATTATACCCAGCAGGAGAAGAGAAGTGGTATTATGCAGAGTCCATGCATACAGAATGAGAACAGATACTGAGAATGATACCCAGCATACAGGAGAAGAGAAGTGGTATTATGCAGAGTCCATGCATACAGAATGAGAACAGATACTGAGAATTATACCCGGCATACTGGAGAAGAGAAGTGGTATTATGCAGAGTCCATGCATACAGAATGAGAACAGATACTGAGAATTATACCCGGCATACTGGAGAAGAGAAGTGGTATTATGCAGAGTCCATGCATACAGAATGAGAACAGATACTGAGAATTACACCCAGCAGTAGAAGAGAAGTGGTATTATGCAGAGTCCATGCATACAGAATGAGAACAGATACTGAGAATGATACCCAGCATACAGGAGAAGAGAAGTGGTATTATGCAGAGTCCATACATACAAAATGAGAACAGATACTGAGAATTATACCCGGCATACTGGAGAAGAGAAGTGGTATTATGCAGAGTCCATGCATACAGAATGAGAACAGATACTGAGAATTATACCCAGCAGGAGAAGAGAAGTGGTATTATGCAGAGTCCATGCATATAGAATGAGAACAGATACTGAGAATGATACCCAGCATACAGGAGAAGAGAAGTGGTATTATGCAGAGTCCATGCATACAGAATGAGAACAGATACTGAGAATTATACCCAGCATACAGGAGAAGAGAAGTGGTATTATGCAGAGTCCATGCATAAAGAATGAGAACAGATACTGAGAATTATACCCAGCATACAGGAGAAGAGAAGTGGTATTATGCAGAGTCCATGCATAAAGAATGAGAACAGATACTGAGAATTATACCCAGCATACAGGTGAAAAGAAGTGGTATTATGCAGAATCCATACATACAGAATGAGAACAGATACTGAGAATTATACCCAGCAAGAGAAGAGAAGTGGTATTATGCAGAGTCCATGCATAAAGAATGAGAACAGATACTGAGAATTATACCCAGCATACAGGGGAAGAGAAGTGGTATTATGCAGAGTCCATACATACAGAATGAGAACAGATACTGGGAATTATACCCAGCATACAGGGGAAGAGACGTGGTATTATGCAGAGTCCATGCATAAAGAATGAGAACAGATACTGAGAATTATACCCAGCATACAGGTGAAAATAAGTGGTATTATGCAGAATCCATACATACAGAATGAGAACAGATACTGAGAATTATACCCAGCAAGAGAAGAGAAGTGGTATTATGCAGAGTCCATGCATACAGAATGAGAACAGATACTGAGAATTATACCCAGCATACAGGGGAAGAGAAGTGGTATTATGCAGAGTCCATACATACAGAATGAGAACAGATACTGAGAATTATACCCAGCATACAGGGGAAGAGACGTGGTATTATGCAGAGTCCATGCATACAGAATGAGAACAGATACTGAATATTATACCCAGCATACAGGGGAAGAGAAGTGGTATTATGCAGAGTCCATACATACAGAATGAGAAGAGTTACTGAGAATTATACCCAGCATACAGGAGAAGAGAAGTGGTATTATGCAGAGCCCATACATATAGAATGATAACAGATACTGAGAATTATACCCAGCATACAGGAGAAGAGAAGTGGCATCATGCAGAATCCATGCATACAGAATGAGAACAGATACTGAGAATTATACCCAGCATACAGGAAAAGAGAAGTGGTATTATGCAGAATCCAGGCATACAGAATGAGAACAGATACTGAGAATTATACCCAGCAGTAGAAGAGAAGTGGTATTATGCAGAGTCCATGCATACAGAATGAAAACAGATACTGAGAATTATACCCAGCATACAGGAGAAGAGAAGTGGTATTATGCAGAGTCCATGCATACAGAATGAGAACAGATACTGAGAATTATACCCAGCATACAGGAGAAGAGAAGTGGTATTATGCAGAGTCCATGCATACAGAATGAGAACAGATACTGAGAATTATACCCAGCAGTAGAAGAGAAGTGGTATTATGCAGAGTCCATGCATACAGAATGAGAACAGATACTGAGAATTATACCCAGCATACAGGAGAAGAGAAGTGGTATTATGCAGAGTCCATGCATACAGAATGAGAACAGATACTGAGAATTATACCCAGCATACAGGGGAAGAGAAGTGGTATTATGCAGAGTCCATACATACAGAATGAGAACAGATACTGAGAATTATACCCAGCATACAGGGGAAGAGAAGTGGTATTATGCAGAGTCCATGCATACAGAATGAGAACAGATACTGAGAATTATACCCAGCATACAGGAGAATAGAAGTGGTATTATGCAGAGTCCATACATACAGAATGAGAACAGATACTGAGAATTATACCCAGCATACAGGAGAAGAGAAGTGGTATTATGCAGAGTCCATACATACAGAATGAGAACAGATACTGAGAATTATACCCAGCAATAGAAGAGAAGAGGTATTATGCAGAATCCATGCATGCAGAATGAGAACAAATACTGAGAATAATACCCAGCATACAGGAGAAGAGAAGTGGTATTATGCAGAGTCCATACATACAGAATGAGAACAGATACTGAGAATTATACCCAGCAATAGAAGAGAAGAGGTATTATGCAAAATCCATGCATGCAGAATGAGAACAGATACTGAGAATTATACCCAGCATACAGGAAAAGAGAAGTGGTATTATGCAGAGTCCATGCATACAGAATGAGAACAGATACTGAGAATTATACCCGGCATACTGGAGAAGAGAAGTGGTATTATGCAGAGTCCATGCATTCAGAATGAGAACAGATACTGAGAATTATACCCGGCATACTGGAGAAGAGAAGTGGTATTATGCAGAGTCCATGCATACAGAATGAGAACAGATACTGAGAATTACACCAAGCAGTAGAAGAGAAGTGGTATTATGCAGAGTCCATACATACAAAATGAGAACAGATACTGAGAATTATACCCGGCATACTGGAGAAGAGAAGTGGTATTATGCAGAGTCCATGCATACAGAATGAGAACAGATACTGAGAATTATACCCAGCAGTAGAAGAGAAGTGGTATTATGCAGAGTCCATGCATACAGAATGAGAACAGATACTGAGAATTATACCCAGCAGTAGAAGAGAAGTGGTATTATGCAGAGTCCATACATACAGAATGAGAACAGATACTGTGAATTATACCCAGCAGTAGAAGAGAAGTGGTATTATGCAGAGTCCATACATACAGAATGAGAACAGATACTGGGAATTATACCCAGCATACAGGGGAAGAGAAGTGGTATTATGCAGAGTCCATACATACAGAATGAGAAGAGTTACTGAGAATTATACCCAGCATACAGGAGAAGAGAAGTGGTATTATGCAGAGCCCATACATATAGAATGATAACAGATACTGAGAATTATACCCAGCATACAGGAGAAGAGAAGTGGCATCATGCAGAATCCATGCATACAGAATGAGAACAGATACTGAGAATTATACCCAGCATACAGGAGAAGAGAAGTGGTATTATGCAGAGTCCATGCATACAGAATGAGAACAGATACTGAGAATTATACCCAGCATAAAGGGGAAGAAAAGTGGTATTATGCAGAGTCCATACATACAGAATGAGAACAGATACTGAGAATTATACCCAGCATACAGGGGAAGAGAAGTGGTATTATGCAGAGTCCATGCATACAGAATGAGAACAGATACTGAGAATTATACCCAGCATACAGGAGAATAGAAGTGGTATTATGCAGAGTCCATACATACAGAATGAGAACAGATACTGAGAATTATACCCAGCATACAGGAGAAGAGAAGTGGTATTATGCAGAGTCCATACATACAGAATGAGAACAGATACTGAGAATTATACCCAGCAATAGAAGAGAAGAGGTATTATGCAGAATCCATGCATGCAGAATGAGAACAGATACTGAGAATTATACCCAGCATACAGGAAAAGAGAAGTGGTATTATGCAGAGTCCATGCATACAGAATGAGAACAGATACTGAGAATTATACCCGGCATACTGGAGAAGAGAAGTGGTATTATGCAGAGTCCATGCATACAGAATGAGAACAGATACTGAGAATTATACCCGGCATACTGGAGAAGAGAAGTGGTATTATGCAGAGTCCATGCATACAGAATGAGAACAGATACTGAGAATTACACCCAGCAGTAGAAGAGAAGTGGTATTATGCAGAGTCCATGCATACAGAATGAGAACAGATACTGAGAATGATACCCAGCATACAGGAGAAGAGAAGTGGTATTATGCAGAGTCCATACATACAAAATGAGAACAGATACTGAGAATTATACCCGGCATACTGGAGAAGAGAAGTGGTATTATGCAGAGTCCATGCATACAGAATGAGAACAGATACTGAGAATTATACCCAGCAGGAGAAGAGAAGTGGTATTATGCAGAGTCCATGCATACAGAATGAGAACAGATACTGAGAATGATACCCAGCATACAGGAGAAGAGAAGTGGTATTATGCAGAGTCCATGCATACAGAATGAGAACAGATACTGAGAATTATACCCAGCATACAGGAGAAGAGAAGTGGTATTATGCAGAGTCCATGCATAAAGAATGAGAACAGATACTGAGAATTATACCCAGCATACAGGAGAAGAGAAGTGGTATTATGCAGAGTCCATGCATAAAGAATGAGAACAGATACTGAGAATTATACCCAGCATACAGGTGAAAAGAAGTGGTATTATGCAGAATCCATACATACAGAATGAGAACAGATACTGAGAATTATACCCAGCAAGAGAAGAGAAGTGGTATTATGCAGAGTCCATGCATACAGAATGAGAACAGATACTGAGAATTATACCCAGCATACAGGGGAAGAGAAGTGGTATTATGCAGAGTCCATACATACAGAATGAGAACAGATACTGGGAATTATACCCAGCATACAGGGGAAGAGACGTGGTATTATGCAGAGTCCATGCATACAGAATGAGAACAGATACTGAGAATTATACCCAGCATACAGGGGAAGAGAAGTGGTATTATGCAGAGTCCATACATACAGAATGAGAAGAGTTACTGAGAATTATACCCAGCATACAGGAGAAGAGAAGTGGTATTATGCAGAGACCATACATATAGAATGATAACAGATACTGAGAATTATACCCAGCATACAGGAGAAGAGAAGTGGCATCATGCAGAATCCATGCATACAGAATGAGAACAGATACTGAGAATTATACCCAGCATACAGGAGAAGAGAAGTGGTATTATGCAGAGTCCATGCATACAGAATGAGAACAGATACTGAGAATTATACCCAGCATACAGGGGAAGAGAAGTGGTATTATGCAGAGTCCATACATACAGAATGAGAACAGATACTGAGAATTATACCCAGCATACAGGGGAAGAGAAGTGGTATTATGCAGAGTCCATGCATACAGAATGAGAACAGATACTGAGAATTATACCCAGCATACAGGAGAATAGAAGTGGTATTATGCAGAGTCCATACATACAGAATGAGAACAGATACTGAGAATTATACCCAGCATACAGGAGAAGAGAAGTGGTATTATGCAGAGTCCATACATACAGAATGAGAACAGATACTGAGAATTATACCCAGCAATAGAAGAGAAGAGGTATTATGCAGAATCCATGCATGCAGAATGAGAACAGATACTGAGAATTATACCCAGCATACAGGAAAAGAGAAGTGGTATTATGCAGAGTCCATGCATACAGAATGAGAACAGATACTGAGAATTATACCCGGCATACTGGAGAAGAGAAGTGGTATTATGCAGAGTCCATGCATACAGAATGAGAACAGATACTGAGAATTACACCCAGCAGTAGAAGAGAAGTGGTATTATGCAGAGTCCATGCATACAGAATGAGAACAGATACTGAGAATGATACCCAGCATACAGGAGAAGAGAAGTGGTATTATGCAGAGTCCATACATACAAAATGAGAACAGATACTGAGAATTATACCCGGCATACTGGAGAAGAGAAGTGGTATTATGCAGAGTCCATGCATACAGAATGAGAACAGATACTGAGAATTATACCCAGCATACAGGTGAAAAGAAGTGGTATTATGCAGAATCCATACATACAGAATGAGAACAGATACTGAGAATTATACCCAGCAAGAGAAGAGAAGTGGTATTATGCAGAGTCCATGCATACAGAATGAGAACAGATACTGAGAATTATACCCAGCATACAGGGGAAGAGAAGTGGTATTATGCAGAGTCCATACATACAGAATGAGAACAGATACTGGGAATTATACCCAGCATACAGGGGAAGAGACGTGGTATTATGCAGAGTCCATGCATAAAGAATGAGAACAGATACTGAGAATTATACCCAGCATACAGGTGAAAAGAAGTGGTATTATGCAGAATCCATACATACAGAATGAGAACAGATACTGAGAATTATACCCAGCAAGAGAAGAGAAGTGGTATTATGCAGAGTCCATGCATACAGAATGAGAACAGATACTGAGAATTATACCCAGCATACAGGGGAAGAGAAGTGGTATTATGCAGAGTCCATACATACAGAATGAGAACAGATACTGGGAATTATACCCAGCATACAGGGGAAGAGACGTGGTATTATGCAGAGTCCATGCATACAGAATGAGAACAGATACTGAATATTATACCCAGCATACAGGAGAAGAGAAGTGGTATTATGCAGAGTCCATACATACAGAATGAGAACAGATACTGGGAATTATACCCAGCATACAGGGGAAGAGACGTGGTATTATGCAGAGTCCATACATACAGAATGAGAAGAGTTACTGAGAATTATACCCAGCATACAGGAGAAGAGAAGTGGTATTATGCAGAGCCCATACATATAGAATGATAACAGATACTGAGAATTATACCCAGCATACAGGAGAAGAGAAGTGGCATCATGCAGAATCCATGCATACAGAATGAGAACAGATACTGAGAATTATACCCAGCATACAGGAGAAGAGAAGTGGTATTATGCAGAATCCAGGCATACAGAATGAGAACAGATACTGAGAATTATACCCAGCAGTAGAAGAGAAGTGGTATTATGCAGAGTCCATGCATACAGAATGAAAACAGATACTGAGAATTATACCCAGCATACAGGAGAAGAGAAGTGGTATTATGCAGAGTCCATGCATACAGAATGAGAACAGATACTGAGAATTATACCCAGCATACAGGAGAAGAGAAGTGGTATTATGCAGAGTCCATGCATACAGAATGAGAACAGATACTGAGAATTATACCCAGCATACAGGTGAAAAGAAGTGGTATTATGCAGAATCCATACATACAGAATGAGAACAGATACTGAGAATTATACCCAGCAGGAGAAGAGAAGTGGTATTATGCAGAGTCCATGCATACAGAATGAGAACAGATACTGAGAATTATACCCAGCAGTAGAAGAGAAGTGGTATTATGCAGAGTCCATGCATACAGAATGAGAACAGATACTGAGAATTATACCCAGCATACAGGAGAAGAGAAGTGGTATTATGCAGAGTCCATGCATACAGAATGAGAACAGATACTGAGAATTATACCCAGCATACAGGGGAAGAGAAGTGGTATTATGCAGAGTCCATACATACAGAATGAGAACAGATACTGAGAATTATACCCAGCAGTAGAAGAGAAGTGGTATTATGCAGAGTCCATACATACAGAATGAGAACAGATACTGAAAATTATACCCAGCATACAGGGGAAGAGAAGTGGTATTATGCAGAGTCCATGCATACAGAATGAGAACAGATACTGAGAATTATACCCAGCATACAGGAGAATAGAAGTGGTATTATGCAGAGTCCATACATACAGAATGAGAACAGATACTGAGAATTATACCCAGCATACAGGAGAAGAGAAGTGGTATTATGCAGAGTCCATACATACAGAATGAGAACAGATACTGAGAATTATACCCAGCAATAGAAGAGAAGAGGTATTATGCAGAATCCATGCATGCAGAATGAGAACAAATACTGAGAATAATACCCAGCATACAGGAGAAGAGAAGTGGTATTATGCAGAGTCCATACATACAGAATGAGAACAGATACTGAGAATTATACCCAGCAATAGAAGAGAAGAGGTATTATGCAGAATCCATGCATGCAGAATGAGAACAGATACTGAGAATTATACCCAGCATACAGGAAAAGAGAAGTGGTATTATGCAGAGTCCATGCATACAGAATGAGAACAGATACTGAGAATTATACCCGGCATACTGGAGAAGAGAAGTGGTATTATGCAGAGTCCATGCATACAGAATGAGAACAGATACTGAGAATTATACCCGGCATACTGGAGAAGAGAAGTGGTAGTATGCAGAGTTAATGCATAC
This sequence comes from Staurois parvus, assembly GCF_062004578.1. Taxonomy (NCBI): domain Eukaryota; kingdom Metazoa; phylum Chordata; class Amphibia; order Anura; family Ranidae; genus Staurois; species Staurois parvus. The sequence goes on from NW_028318463.1 coordinate 1,679,737, forward strand.
AGAATGAGAACAGATACTGAGAATTACACCAAGCAGTAGAAGAGAAGTGGTATTATGCAGAGTCCATGCATACAGAATGAGAACAGATACTGAGAATGATACCCAGCATACAGGAGAAGAGAAGTGGTATTATGCAGAGTCCATACATACAAAATGAGAACAGATACTGAGAATTATACCCGGCATACTGGAGAAGAGAAGTGGTATTATGCAGAGTCCATGCATACAGAATGAGAACAGATACTGAGAATTATACCCAGCAGTAGAAGAGAAGTGGTATTATGCAGAGTCCATGCATACAGAATGAGAACAGATACTGAGAATTATACCCAGCAGTAGAAGAGAAGTGGTATTATGCAGAGTCCATGCATACAGAATGAGAACAGATACTGTGAATTATACCCAGCAGTAGAAGAGAAGTGGTATTATGCAGAGTCCATACATACAGAATGAGAACAGATACTGGGAATTATACCCAGCATACAGGGGAAGAGAAGTGGTATTATGCAGAGTCCATACATACAGAATGAGAAGAGTTACTGAGAATTATACCCAGCATACAGGAGAAGAGAAGTGGTATTATGCAGAGCCCATACATATAGAATGATAACAGATACTGAGAATTATACCCAGCATACAGGAGAAGAGAAGTGGCATCATGCAGAATCCATGCATACAGAATGAGAACAGATACTGAGAATTATACCCAGCATACAGGAGAAGAGAAGTGGTATTATGCAGAGTCCATGCATACAGAATGAGAACAGATACTGAGAATTATACCCAGCATACAGGGGAAGAGAAGTGGTATTATGCAGAGTCCATACATACAGAATGAGAACAGATACTGAGAATTATACCCAGCATACAGGGGAAGAGAAGTGGTATTATGCAGAGTCCATGCATACAGAATGAGAACAGATACTGAGAATTATACCCAGCATACAGGAGAATAGAAGTGGTATTATGCAGAGTCCATACATACAGAATGAGAACAGATACTGAGAATTATACCCAGCATACAGGAGAAGAGAAGTGGTATTATGCAGAGTCCATACATACAGAATGAGAACAGATACTGAGAATTATACCCAGCAATAGAAGAGAAGAGGTATTATGCAGAATCCATGCATGCAGAATGAGAACAGATACTGAGAATTATACCCAGCATACAGGAAAAGAGAAGTGGTATTATGCAGAGTCCATGCATACAGAATGAGAACAGATACTGAGAATTATACCCGGCATACTGGAGAAGAGAAGTGGTATTATGCAGAGTCCATGCATACAGAATGAGAACAGATACTGAGAATTACACCCAGCAGTAGAAGAGAAGTGGTATTATGCAGAGTCCATGCATACAGAATGAGAACAGATACTGAGAATGATACCCAGCATACAGGAGAAGAGAAGTGGTATTATGCAGAGTCCATACATTCAAAATGAGAACAGATACTGAGAATTATACCCGGCATACTGGAGAAGAGAAGTGGTATTATGCAGAGTCCATGCATACAGAATGAGAACAGATACTGAGAATTATACCCAGCAGGAGAAGAGAAGTGGTATTATGCAGAGTCCATGCATACAGAATGAGAACAGATACTGAGAATGATACCCAGCATACAGGAGAAGAGAAGTGGTATTATGCAGAGTCCATGCATACAGAATGAGAACAGATACTGAGAATTATACCCAGCATACAGGAGAAGAGAAGTGGTATTATGCAGAGTCCATGCATAAAGAATGAGAACAGATACTGAGAATTATACCCAGCATACAGGAGAAGAGAAGTGGTATTATGCAGAGTCCATGCATAAAGAATGAGAACAGATACTGAGAATTATACCCAGCATACAGGTGAAAAGAAGTGGTATTATGCAGAATCCATACATACAGAATGAGAACAGATACTGAGAATTATACCCAGCAAGAGAAGAGAAGTGGTATTATGCAGAGTCCATGCATACAGAATGAGAACAGATACTGAGAATTATACCCAGCATACAGGGGAAGAGAAGTGGTATTATGCAGAGTCCATACATACAGAATGAGAACAGATACTGAGAATTATACCCAGCATACAGGGGAAGAGAAGTGGTATTATGCAGAGTCCATACATACAGAATGAGAAGAGTTACTGAGAATTATACCCAGCATACAGGAGAAGAGAAGTGGTATTATGCAGAGCCCATACATATAGAATGATAACAGATACTGAGAATTATACCCAGCATACAGGAGAAGAGAAGTGGCATCATGCAGAATCCATGCATACAGAATGAGAACAGATACTGAGAATTATACCCAGCATACAGGAGAAGAGAAGTGGCATCATGCAGAATCCATGCATACAGAATGAGAACAGATACTGAGAATTATACCCAGCAGTAGAAGAGAAGTGGTATTATGCAGAGTCCATGCATACAGAATGAGAACAGATACTGAGAATTATACCCAGCATACAGGAGAAGAGAAGTGGTATTATGCAGAGTCCATGCATACAGAATGAGAACAGATACTGAGAATTATACCCAGCATACAGGGGAAGAGAAGTGGTATTATGCAGAGTCCATACATACAGAATGAGAACAGATACTGAGAATTATACCCAGCATACAGGGGAAGAGAAGTGGTATTATGCAGAGTCCATGCATACAGAATGAGAACAGATACTGAGAATTATACCCAGCATACAGGAGAATAGAAGTGGTATTATGCAGAGTCCATACATACAGAATGAGAACAGATACTGAGAATTATACCCAGCATACAGGAGAAGAGAAGTGGTATTATGCAGAGTCCATACATAGAGAATGAGAAAAGATACTGAGAATTATACCCAGCAATAGAAGAGAAGAGGTATTATGCAGAATCCATGCATGCAGAATGAGAACAGATACTGAGAATTATACCCAGCATACAGGAAAAGAGAAGTGGTATTATGCAGAGTCCATACATACAGAATGAGAACAGATACTGAGAATTATACCCGGCATACTGGAGAAGAGAAGTGGTAGTATGCAGAGTTCATGCATACAGAATGAGAACAGATACTGAGAATTACACCAAGCAGTAGAAGAGAAGTGGTATTATGCAGAGTCCATGCATACAGAATGAGAACAGATACTGAGAATGATACCCAGCATACAGGAGAAGAGAAGTGGTATTATGCAGAGTCCATACATACAAAATGAGAACAGATACTGAGAATTATACCCGGCATACTGGAGAAGAGAAGTGGTATTATGCAGAGTCCATGCATACAGAATGAGAACAGATACTGAGAATTATACCCAGCAGTAGAAGAGAAGTGGTTGGTATTATGCAGAGTCCATGCATACAGAATGAGAACAGATACTGAGAATTATACCCAGCAGTAGAAGAGAAGTGGTATTATGCAGAGTCCATACATACAGAATGAGAATAGATACTGGGAATTATACCCAGCATACAGGGGAAGAGACGTGGAATTATGCAGAGTCCATACATACAGAATGAGAAGAGTTACTGAGAATTATACCCAGCATACAGGAGAAGAGAAGTGGTATTATGCAGAGTCCATACATACAGAATGAGAACAGATACTGAGAATTATACCCAGCATACAGGAGAAGAGAAGTGGCATCATGCAGAATCCATGCATACAGAATGAGAACAGATACTGAGAATTATACCCAGCATACAGGAGAAGAGAAGTGGTATTATGCAGAATCCAGGCATACAGAATGAGAACAGATACTGAGAATTATACCCAGCAGTAGAAGAGAAGTGGTATTATGCAGAGTCCATGCATACAGAATGAGAACAGATACTGAGAATTATACCCAGCATACAGGTGAAAAGAAGTGGTATTATGCAGAATCCATACATACAGAATGAGAACAGATACTGAGAATTATACCCAGCAGTAGAAGAGAAGTGGTATTATGCAGAGTCCATGCATACAGAATGAGAACAGATACTGAGAATTATACCCAGCAGTAGAAGAGAAGTGGTATTATGCAGAGTCCATGCATACAGAATGAGAACAGATACTGAGAATTATACCCAGCATACAGGAGAAGAGAAGTGGTATTATGCAGAGTCCATGCATACAGAATGAGAACAGATACTGAGAATTATACCCAGCATACAGGGGAAGAGAAGTGGTATTATGCAGAGTCCATACATACAGAATGAGAACAGATACTGAGAATTATACCCAGCATACAGGGGAAGAGAAGTGGAATTATGCAGAGTCCATGCATACAGAATGAGAACAGATACTGAGAATTATACCCAGCATACAGGAGAATAGAAGTGGTATTATGCAGAGTCCATACATACAGAATGAGAACAGATACTGAGAATTATACCCAGCATACAGGAGAAGAGAAGTGGTATTATGCAGAGTCCATACATACAGAATGAGAACAGATACTGAGAATTATACCCAGCAATAGAAGAGAAGAGGTATTATGCAGAATCCATGCATGCAGAATGAGAACAAATACTGAGAATAATACCCAGCATACAGGAGAAGAGAAGTGGTATTATGCAGAGTCCATACATACAGAATGAGAACAGATACTGAGAATTATACCCAGCAATAGAAGAGAAGAGGTATTATGCAGAATCCATGCATGCAGAATGAGAACAGATACTGAGAATTATACCCAGCATACAGGAAAAGAGAAGTGGTATTATGCAGAGTCCATGCATACAGAATGAGAACAGATACTGAGAATTATACCCGGCATACTGGAGAAGAGAAGTGGTATTATGCAGAGTCCATGCATACAGAATGAGAAAAGATACTGAGAATTACACCAAGCAGTAGAAGAGAAGTGGTATTATGCAGAGTCCATGCATACAGAATGAGAACAGATACTGAGAATGATACCCAGCATACAGGAGAAGAGAAGTGGTATTATGCAGAGTCCATACATACAAAATGAGAACAGATACTGAGAATTATACCCGGCATACTGGAGAAGAGAAGTGGTATTATGCAGAGTCCATGCATACAGAATGAGAACAGATACTGAGAATTATACCCAGCAGTAGAAGAGAAGTGGTATTATGCAGAATCCATGCAAACAGAATGAGAACAGATACTGAGAATTATACCCAGCATACAGGAGAAGAGAAGTGGTATTATGCAGAGTCCATGCATACAGAATGAGAACAGATACTGAGAATTATACCCAGCATACAGGAGAAGAGAAGTGGTATTATGCAGACTCCATGCATACAGAATGATAACAGATACTGAGAATTATACCCAGCATACAGGAGAAGAGAAGTGGCATCATGCAGAGTCCATGCATACAGAATGAGAACCCTGCGCTCAAATACAGTATTACATGAGACTGCTAGAAATCATTACTATAACAGTACAATAGGGAAACACAGATTAGGGCATGCAGGGGCCCTAGGGCGGCATGCAGGGGCCCTAGGGGCTGCAAGCGGCCCCTAGGCTTGTAGGTTGGACACCAGGGGATTACATTCTCCTTGTAAAAAACACCCGGGATACACCATATTTACTGAATTCTGTTTTTAGTATTCCTTAAAAGTTCAAACATCCTTTGTGTTTTTTAAATAAATTCCTTTTTTTTTTAAAGTTTTTTTTGACAAATCTTAACTTTTGTTTTAACTGTGACCCGGCCGCAGCTTCTCACAGTCTTTCCCACCATTTAGTTTTTACATTTACTGGCTGCTCCCAAATACCAACTTCAAGCTGAAGCTCTGCTGCAGAGCTGTATGTGATCCCAGATCTCCTCCTCCTCCACCTGTCATCATGGGGCATCCTGGGAGCTTCTGACTCCGCCCATCACTGCGCCGATCCTCCTGTATTGAGATGGAAGTGGAGGATTATGTTATGTTGAATAAAATGCGTCTTCTGCTGACATCGCTCTGCTATCCATGTCTGGAATGAGAACAGACACTGAGAATTATACCCAGCAGGAGAAGAGAAGTGGTATTATGCAGAGTCCATGCATACAGAATGAGAACAGATACTGAGAATTATACCCAGCAGGAGAAGAGAAGTGGTATTATGCAGAGTCCATGCATACAGAATGAGAACAGATACTGAGAATGATACCCAGCATACAGGAGAAGAGAAGTGGTATTATGCAGAGTCCATGCATACAGAATGAGAACAGATACTGAGAATTATACCCAGCATACAGGAGAAGAGAAGTGGTATTATGCAGACTCCATGCATACAGAATGATAACAGATACTGAGAATTATACCCAGCATACAGGAGAAGAGAAGTGGCATCATGCAGAATCCATGCATACAGAATGAGAACAGATACTGAGAATTATACCCAGCAGGAGAAGAGAAGTGGTATTATGCAGAGTCCATGCATACAGAATGAGAACAGATACTGAGAATTATACCCAGCATACAGGAGAAGAGAAGTGGTATTATGCAGAGTCCATACATACAGAATGAGAAGAGATACTGAGAATTATACCCAGCATACAGGAGAAGAGAAGTGGTATTATGCAGAGCCCATACATATAGAATGATAACAGATACTGAGAATTATACCCAGCATACAGGAGAAGAGAAGTGGCATCATGCAGAATCCATGCATACAGAATGAGAACAGATACTGAGAATTATACCCAGCATACAGGAGAAGAGAAGTGGTATTATGCAGAATCCATGCATACAGAATGAGAACAGATACTGAGAATTATACCCAGCATACAGGAGAAGAGAAGTGGTATTATGCAGAGTCCATGCATACAGAATGAGAACAGATACTGAGAATTATACCCAGCATACAGGAGAAGAGAAGTGGTATTATGCAGACTCCATGCATACAGAATGATAACAGATACTGAGAATTATACCCAGCATACAGGAGAAGAGAAGTGGCATCATGCAGAATCCATGCATACAGAATGAGAACAGATACTGAGAATTATACCCAGCAGGAGAAGAGAAGTGGTATTATGCAGAGTCCATGCATACAGAATGAGAACAGATACTGAGAATTATACCCAGCATACAGGAGAAGAGAAGTGATATTATGCAGAGTCCATACATACAGAATGAGAAGAGATACTGAGAATTATACCCAGCATACAGGAGAAGAGAAGTGGTATTATGCAGAGCCCATACATATAGAATGATAACAGATACTGAGAATTATACCCAGCATACAGGAGAAGAGAAGTGGCATCATGCAGAATCCATGCATACAGAATGAGAACAGATACTGAGAATTATACCCGGCATACAGGAGAAGAGAAGTGGTATTATGCAGAGTCCATGCATACAGAATGAGAACAGATACTGAGAATTATACCCAGCAGTAGAAGAGAAGTGGTATTATGCAGAGTCCATGCATACAGAATGAAAACAGATACTGAGAATTATACCCAGCATACAGGAGAAGAGAAGTGGTATTATGCAGAGTCCATGCATACAGAATGAGAACAGATACTGAGAATTATACCCAGCATACAGGTGAAAAGAAGTGGTATTATGCAGAATCCATACATACAGAATGAGAACAGATACTGAGAATTATACCCAGCAGGAGAAGAGAAGTGGTATTATGCAGAGTCCATGCATACAGAATGAGAACAGATACTGAGAATTATACCCAGCATACACGGGAAGAGAAGTGGTATTATGCAGAGTCCATGCATACAGAATGAGAACAGATACTGAGAATTATACCCAGCATACAGGAGAATAGAAGTGGTATTATGCAGAGTCCATGCATACAGAATGAGAACAGATACTGAGAATTATACCCAGCATACAGGAGAATAGAAGTGGTATTATGCAGAGTCCATACATACAGAATGAGAACAGATGCTGAGAATTATACCCAGCATACAGGAGAAGAGAAGTGGTATTATGCAGAGTCCATGCATACAGAATGAGAACAGATACTGAGAATTATACCCGGCATACTGGAGAAGAGAAGTGGTATTATGCAGAGTCCATGCATACAGAATGAGAACAGATACTGAGAATTATACCCGGCATACTGGAGAAGAGAAGTGGTATTATGCAGAGTCCATGCATACAGAATGAGAACAGATACTGAGAATTACACCAAGCAGTAGAAGAGAAGTGGTATTATGCAGAGTCCATGCATACAGAATGAGAACAGATACTGAGAATGATACCCAGCATACAGGAGAAGAGAAGTGGTATTATGCAGAGTCCATACATACAAAATGAGAACAGATACTGAGAATTATACCCGGCATACTGGAGAAGAGAAGTGGTATTATGCAGAGTCCATACATACAGAATGAGAACAGATACTGAGAATTATACCCAGCAATAGAAGAGAAGAGGTATTATGCAGAATCCATGCATACAGAATGAGAACAGATACTGAGAATTATACCCAGCAGGAGAAGAGAAGTGGTATTATGCAGAGTCCATGCATACAGAATGAGAACAGATGCTGAGAATTATACCCAGCATACAGGAGAAGAGAAGTGGTATTATGCAGAGTCCATACATACAGAATGAGAACAGATACTGAGAATTATACCCAGCAATAGAAGAGAAGAGGTATTATGCAGAATCCATGCATACAGAATGAGAACAGATACTGAGAATTATACCCAGCAGGAGAAGAGAAGTGGTATTATGCAGAGTCCATGCATACAGAATGAGAACAGATACTGAGAATGATACCCAGCATACAGGAGAAGAGAAGTGGTATTATGCAGAGTCCATGCATACAGAATGAGAACAGATACTGAGAATTATACCCAGCAGGAGAAGAGAAGTGGTATTATGCAGAGTCCATGCATACAGAATGAGAACAGATACTGAGAATGATACCCAGCATACAGGAGAAGAGAAGTGGTATTATGCAGAGTCCATGCATACAGAATGAGAACAGATACTGAGAATTAAACCCAGCATACAGGAGAAGAGAAGTGGTATTATGCAGAGTCCATGCATAAAGAATGAGAACAGATACTGAGAATTATACCCAGCATACAGGAGAAGAGAAGTGGTATTATGCAGAGTCCATGCATAAAGAATGAGAACAGATACTGAGAATTATACCCAGCATACAGGTGAAAAGAAGTGGTATTATGCAGAATCCATACATACAGAATGAGAACAGATACTGAGAATTATACCCAGCAAGAGAAGAGAAGTGGTATTATGCAGAGTCCATGCATACAGAATGAGAACAGATACTGAGAATTATACCCAGCATACAGGGGAAGAGAAGTGGTATTATGCAGAGTCCATACATACAGAATGAGAACAGATACTGGGAATTATACCCAGCATACAGGGGAAGAGACGTGGTATTATGCAGAGTCCATGCATAAAGAATGAGAACAGATACTGAGAATTATACCCAGCATACAGGTGAAAAGAAGTGGTATTATGCAGAATCCATACATACAGAATGAGAACAGATACTGAGAATTATACCCAGCAAGAGAAGAGAAGTGGTATTATGCAGAGTCCATGCATACAGAATGAGAACAGATACTGAGAATTATACCCAGCATACAGGGGAAGAGAAGTGGTATTATGCAGAGTGCATGCATACAGAATGAGAACAGATACTGAGAATTATACCCAGCAGTAGAAGAGAAGTGGTATTATGCAGAATCCATGCAAACAGAATGATAACAGATACTGAGAATTATACCCAGCATACAGGAGAAGAGAAGTGGCATCATGCAGAATCCATGCATACAGAATGAGAACAGATACTGAGAATTATACCGAGCATACAGGAGAAGAGAAGTGGTATTATGCAGAGTCCATGCATACAGAATGAGAACAGATACTGAGAATTATACCCAGCATACAGGGGAAGAGAAGTGGTATTATGCAGAGTCCATACATACAGAATGAGAACAGATACTGAGAATTATACCCAGCATACAGGGGAAGAGAAGTGGTATTATGCAGAGTCCATGCATACAGAATGAGAACAGATACTGAGAATTATACCCAGCATACAGGAGAATAGAAGTGGTATTATGCAGAGTCCATACATACAGAATGAGAACAGATACTGAGAATTATACCCAGCATACAGGAGAAGAGAAGTGGTATTATGCAGAGTCCATACATACAGAATGAGAACAGATACTGAGAATTATACCAAGCAATAGAAGAGAAGAGGTATTATGCAGAATCCATGCATGCAGAATGAGAACAGATACTGAGAATTATACCAAGCATACAGGAGAAGAGAAGTGGTATTATGCAGAGTCCATGCATACAGAATGAGAACAGATACTGAGAATGATACCCAGCATACAGGAGAAGAGAAGTGGTATTATGCAGAGTCCATACATAAAAAATGAGAACAGATACTGAGAATTATACCCGGCATACTGGAGAAGAGAAGTGGTATTATGCAGAGTCCATGCATACAGAATGAGAACAGATACTGAGAATTATACCCAGCAGGAGAAGAGAAGTGGTATTATGCAGAGTCCATGCATACAGAATGAGAACAGATACTGAGAATGATACCCAGCATACAGGAGAAGAGAAGTGGTATTATGCAGAGTCCATGCATACAGAATGAGAACAGATACTGAGAATTATACCCAGCATACAGGAGAAGAGAAGTGGTATTATGCAGAGTCCATGCATAAAGAATGAGAACAGATACTGAGAATTATACCCAGCATACAGGAGAAGAGAAGTGGTATTATGCAGAGTCCATGCATAAAGAATGAGAACAGATACTGAGAATTATACCCAGCATACAGGTGAAAAGAAGTGGTATTATGCAGAATCCATACATACAGAATGAGAACAGATACTGAGAATTATACCCAGCAAGAGAAGAGAAGTGGTATTATGCAGAGTCCATGCATACAGAATGAGAACAGATACTGAGAATTATACCCAGCATACAGGGGAAGAGAAGTGGTATTATGCAGAGTCCATACATACAGAATGAGAACAGATACTGGGAATTATACCCAGCATACAGGGGAAGAGAAGTGGTATTATGCAGAGTCCATACATACAGAATGAGAAGAGTTACTGAGAATTATACCCAGCATACAGGAGAAGAGAAGTGGTATTATGCAGAGCCCATACATATAGAATGATAACAGATACTGAGAATTATACCCAGCATACAGGAGAAGAGAAGTGGCATCATGCAGAATCCATGCATACAGAATGAGAACAGATACTGAGAATTATACCCAGCATACAGGAGAAGAGAAGTGGTATTATGCAGAATCCAGGCATACAGAATGAGAACAGATACTGAGAATTATACCCAGCAGTAGAAGAGAAGTGGTATTATGCAGAGTCCATGCATACAGAATGAAAACAGATACTGAGAATTATACCCAGCATACAGGAGAAGAGAAGTGGTATTATGCAGAGTCCATGCATACAGAATGAGAACAGATACTGAGAATTATACCCAGCAATAGAAGAGAAGAGGTATTATGCAGAATCCATGCATGCAGAATGAGAACAGATACTGAGAATTATACCAAGCATACAGGAGAAGAGAAGTGGTATTATGCAGAGTCCATGCATACAGAATGAGAACAGATACTGAGAATGATACCCAGCATACAGGAGAAGAGAAGTGGTATTATGCAGAGTCCATACATACAAAATGAGAACAGATACTGAGAATTATACCCGGCATACTGGAGAAGAGAAGTGGTATTATGCAGAGTCCATGCATACAGAATGAGAACAGATACTGAGAATTATACCCAGCAGGAGAAGAGAAGTGGTATTATGCAGAGTCCATGCATACAGAATGAGAACAGATACTGAGAATGATACCCAGCATACAGGAGAAGAGAAGTGGTATTATGCAGAGTCCATGCATACAGAATGAGAACAGATACTGAGAATTATACCCAGCATACAGGAGAAGAGAAGTGGTATTATGCAGAGTCCATGCATAAAGAATGAGAACAGATACTGAGAATTATACCCAGCATACAGGAGAAGAGAAGTGGTATTATGCAGAGTCCATGCATAAAGAATGAGAACAGATACTGAGAATTATACCCAGCATACAGGTGAAAAGAAGTGGTATTATGCAGAATCCATACATACAGAATGAGAACAGATACTGAGAATTATACCCAGCAAGAGAAGAGAAGTGGTATTATGCAGAGTCCATGCATACAGAATGAGAACAGATACTGAGAATTATACCCAGCATACAGGGGAAGAGAAGTGGTATTATGCAGAGTCCATACATACAGAATGAGAACAGATACTGGGAATTATACCCAGCATACAGGGGAAGAGACGTGGTATTATGCAGAGTCCATGCATAAAGAATGAGAACAGATACTGAGAATTATACCCAGCATACAGGTGAAAAGAAGTGGTATTATGCAGAATCCATACATACAGAATGAGAACAGATACTGAGAATTATACCCAGCAAGAGAAGAGAAGTGGTATTATGCAGAGTCCATGCATACAGAATGAGAACAGATACTGAGAATTATACCCAGCATACAGGGGAAGAGAAGTGGTATTATGCAGAGTCCATACATACAGAATGAGAACAGATACTGGGAATTATACCCAGCATACAGGGGAAGAGACGTGGTATTATGCAGAGTCCATGCATACAGAATGAGAACAGATACTGAGAATTATACCCAGCATACAGGGGAAGAGAAGTGGTATTATGCAGAGTCCATACATACAGAATGAGAAGAGTTACTGAGAATTATACCCAGCATACAGGAGAAGAGAAGTGGTATTATGCAGAGCCCATACATATAGAATGATAACAGATACTGAGAATTATACCCAGCATACAGGAGAAGAGAAGTGGCATCATGCAGAATCCATGCATACAGAATGAGAACAGATACTGAGAATTATACTCAGCATACAGGAGAAGAGAAGTGGTATTATGCAGAATCCAGGCATACAGAATGAGAACAGATACTGAGAATTATACCCAGCAGTAGAAGAGAAGTGGTATTATGCAGAGTCCATGCATACAGAATGAAAACAGATACTGAGAATTATACCCAGCATACAGGAGAAGAGAAGTGGTATTATGCAGAGTCCATGCATACAGAATGAGAACAGATACTGAGAATTATACCCAGCATACAGGAGAAGAGAAGTGGTATTATGCAGAGTCCATGCATACAGAATGAGAACAGATACTGAGAATTATACCCAGCAGTAGAAGAGAAGTGGTATTATGCAGAGTCCATGCATACAGAATGAGAACAGATACTGAGAATTATACCCAGCATACAGGTGAAAAGAAGTGGTATTATGCAGAGTCCATGCATACAGAATGAGAACAGATACTGAGAATTATACCCAGCAGTAGAAGAGAAGTGGTATTATGCAGAGTCCATGCATACAGAATGAGAACAGATACTGAGAATTATACCCAGCATACAGGAGAAGAGAAGTGGTATTATGCAGAGTCCATGCATACAGAATGAGAACAGATACTGAGAATTATACCCAGCATACAGGGGAAAAGAAGTGGTATTATGCAGAGTCCATACATACAGAATGAGAACAGATACTGAGAATTATACCCAGCATACAGGGGAAGAGAAGTGGTATTATGCAGAGTCCATGCATACAGAATGAGAACAGATACTGAGAATTATACCCAGCATACAGGAGAATAGAAGTGGTATTATGCAGAGTCCATACATACAGAATGAGAACAGATACTGAGAATTATACCCAGCATACAGGAGAAGAGAAGTGGTATTATGCAGAGTCCATACATACAGAATGAGAACAGATACTGAGAATTATACCCAGCAATAGAAGAGAAGAGGTATTATGCAGAATCCATGCATGCAGAATGAGAACAAATACTGAGAATAATACCCAGCATACAGGAGAAGAGAAGTGGTATTATGCAAAGTCCATACATACAGAATGAGAACAGATACTGAGAATTATACCCAGCAATAGAAGAGAAGAGGTATTATGCAGAATCCATGCATGCAGAATGAGAACAGATACTGAGAATTATACCCAGCATACAGGAAAAGAGAAGTGGTATTATGCAGAGTCCATACATACAGAATGAGAACAGATACTGTGAATTATACCCAGCATACAGGAGAAGAGAAGTGGTATTATGCAGAGTCCATACATACAGAATGAGAACAGATACTGAGAATTATACCCAGCATACAGGGGAAGAGAAGTGGTATTATGCAGAGTCCATACATATAGAATGATAACAGATACTGAGAATTATACCCAGCATACAGGAGAAGAGAAGTGGCATCATGCAGAATCCATGCATACAGAATGAGAACAGATACTGAGAATTATACCCAGCATACAGGAGAAGAGAAGTGGTATTATGCAGACTCCATGCATACAGAATGAGAACAGATACTGAGAATTATACCCAGCATACAGGGGAAGAGAAGTGGTATTATGCAGAGTCCATACATAAAGAATGAGAACAGATACTGAGAATTATACCCAGCATACAGGGGAAGAGAAGTGGTATTATGCAGAGTCCATGCATACAGAATGAGAACAGATACTGAGAATTATACCCAGCATACAGGAGAATAGAAGTGGTATTATGCAGAGTCCATACATACAGAATGAGAACAGATACTGAGAATTATACCCAGCATACAGGAAAAGAGAAGTGGTATTATGCAGAGTCCATGCATACAGAATGAGAACAGATACTGAGAATTATACCCGGCATACTGGAGAAGAGAAGTGGTATTATGCAGAGTCCATGCATACAGAATGAGAACAGATACTGAGAATTATACCCGGCATACTGGAGAAGAGAAGTGGTATTATGCAGAGTCCATGCATACAGAATGAGAACAGATACTGAGAATTACACCCAGCAGTAGAAGAGAAGTGGTATTATGCAGAGTCCATGCATACAGAATGAGAACAGATACTGAGAATGATACCCAGCATACAGGAGAAGAGAAGTGGTATTATGCAGAGTCCATACATACAAAATGAGAACAGATACTGAGAATTATACCCGGCATACTGGAGAAGAGAAGTGGTATTATGCAGAGTCCATGCCTACAGAATGAGAACAGATACTGAGAATTATACCCAGCAGGAGAAGAGAAGTGGTATTATGCAGAGTCCATGCATACAGAATGAGAACAGATACTGAGAATGATACCCAGCATACAGGAGAAGAGAAGTGGTATTATGCAGAGTCCATGCATACAGAATGAGAACAGATACTGAGAATTATACCCAGCATACAGGGGAAGAGAAGTGGTATTATGCAGAGTCCATGCATAAAGAATGAGAACAGATACTGAGAATTATACCCAGCATACAGGAGAAGAGAAGTGGTATTATGCAGAGTCCATGCATAAAGAATGAGAACAGATACTGAGAATTATACACAGCATACAGGTGAAAAGAAGTGGTATTATGCAGAATCCATACATACAGAATGAGAACAGATACTGAGAATTATACCCAGCAAGAGAAGAGAAGTGGTATTATGCAGAGTCCATGCATAAAGAATGAGAACAGATACTGAGAATTATACCCAGCATACAGGGGAAGAGAAGTGGTATTATGCAGAGTCCATACATACAGAATGAGAACAGATACTGAGAATTATACCCAGCATACAGGTGAAAAGAAGTGGTATTATGCAGAATCCATACATACAGAATGAGAACAGATACTGAGAATTATACCCAGCAGGAGAAGAGAAGTGGTATTATGCAGAGTCCATGCATACAGAATGAGAACAGATACTGAGAATTATACCCAGCAGTAGAAGAGAAGTGGTATTATGCAGAGTCCATGCATACAGAATGAGAACAGATACTGAGAATTATACCCAGCATACAGGAGAAGAGAAGTGGTATTATGCAGAGTCCATGCATACAGAATGAGAACAGATACTGAGAATTATACCCAGCATACAGGGGAAGAGAAGTGGTATTATGCAGAGTCCATACATACAGAATGAGAACAGATACTGAGAATTATACCCAGCATACAGGGGAAGAGAAGTGGTATTATGCAGAGTCCATGCATACAGAATGAGAACAGATACTGAGAATTATACCCAGCATACAGGAGAATAGAAGTGGTATTATGCAGAGTCCATACATACAGAATGAGAACAGATACTGAGAATTATACCCAGCATACAGGAGAAGAGAAGTGGTATTATGCAGAGTCCATACATACAGAATGAGAACAGATACTGAGAATTATACCCAGCAATAGAAGAGAAGAGGTATTATGCAGAATCCATGCATGCAGAATGAGAACAGATACTGAGAATTATACCCAGCATACAGGAAAAGAGAAGTGGTATTATGCAGAATCCATGCATGCAGAATGAGAACAAATACTGAGAATAATACCCAGCATACAGGAGAAGAGAAGTGGTATTATGCAAAGTCCATACATACAGAATGAGAACAGATACTGAGAATTATACCCAGCAATAGAAGAGAAGAGGTATTATGCAGA
This sequence comes from Staurois parvus, assembly GCF_062004578.1. Classification (NCBI taxonomy): domain Eukaryota; kingdom Metazoa; phylum Chordata; class Amphibia; order Anura; family Ranidae; genus Staurois; species Staurois parvus. The sequence continues at coordinate 1,696,201 of NW_028318463.1, forward strand.
ATCCATGCATGCAGAATGAGAACAGATACTGAGAATTATACCCAGCATACAGGAAAAGAGAAGTGGTATTATGCAGAGTCCATACATACAGAATGAGAACAGATACTGTGAATTATACCCAGCATACAGGAGAAGAGAAGTGGTATTATGCAGAGTCCATACATACAGAATGAGAACAGATACTGGGAATTATACCCAGCATAGAGGGGAAGAGAAGTGGTATTATGCAGAGTCCATACATACAGAATGAGAAGAGTTACTGAGAATTATACCCAGCATACAGGAGAAGAGAAGTGGTATTATGCAGAGCCCATACATATAGAATGATAACAGATACTGAGAATTATACCCAGCATACAGGAGAAGAGAAGTGGCATCATGCAGAATCCATGCATACAGAATGAGAACAGATACTGAGAATTATACCCAGCATACAGGAGAAGAGAAGTGGTATTATGCAGACTCCATGCATACAGAATGAGAACAGATACTGAGAATTATACCCAGCATACAGGGGAAGAGAAGTGGTATTATGCAGAGTCCATACATACAGAATGAGAACAGATACTGAGAATTATACCCAGCATACAGGGGAAGAGAAGTGGTATTATGCAGAGTCCATGCATACAGAATGAGAACAGATACTGAGAATTATACCCAGCATACAGGAGAATAGAAGTGGTATTATGCAGAGTCCATACATACAGAATGAGAACAGATACTGAGAATTATACCCAGCATACAGGAGAAGAGAAGTGGTATTATGCAGAGTCCATACATACAGAATGAGAACAGATACTGAGAATTATACCCAGCAATAGAAGAGAAGAGGTATTATGCAGAATCCATGCATGCAGAATGAGAACAAATACTGAGAATAATACCCAGCATACAGGAGAAGAGAAGTGGTATTATGCAGAGTCCATACATACAGAATGAGAACAGATACTGAGAATTATACCCAGCAATAGAAGAGAAGAGGTATTATGCAGAATCCATGCATGCAGAATGAGAACAGATACTGAGAATTATACCCAGCATACAGGAAAAGAGAAGTGGTATTATGCAGAGTCCATGCATACAGAATGAGAACAGATACTGAGAATTATACCCGGCATACTGGAGAAGAGAAGTGGTATTATGCAGAGTCCATGCATACAGAATGAGAAAAGATACTGAGAATTACACCAAGCAGTAGAAGAGAAGTGGTATTATGCAGAGTCCATGCATACAGAATGAGAACAGATACTGAGAATGATACCCAGCATACAGGAGAAGAGAAGTGGTATTATGCAGAGTCCATACATACAAAATGAGAACAGATACTGAGAATTATACCCGGCATACTGGAGAAGAGAAGTGGTATTATGCAGAGTCCATGCATACAGAATGAGAACAGATACTGAGAATTATACCCAGCAGTAGAAGAGAAGTGGTATTATGCAGAATCCATGCAAACAGAATGAGAACAGATACTGAGAATTATACCCAGCATACAGGAGAAGAGAAGTGGTATTATGCAGAGTCCATGCATACAGAATGAGAACAGATACTGAGAATTATACCCAGCATACAGGAGAAGAGAAGTGGTATTATGCAGACTCCATGCATACAGAATGATAACAGATACTGAGAATTATACCCAGCATACAGGAGAAGAGAAGTGGCATCATGCAGAGTCCATGCATACAGAATGAGAACCCTGCGCTCAAATACAGTATTACATGAGACTGCTAGAAATCATTACTATAACAGTACAATAGGGAAACACAGATTAGGGCATGCAGGGGCCCTAGGGCGGCATGCAGGGGCCCTAGGGGCTGCAAGCGGCCCCTAGGCTTGTAGGTTGGACACCAGGGGATTACATTCTCCTTGTAAAAAACACCCGGGATACACCATATTTACTGAATTCTGTTTTTAGTATTCCTTAAAAGTTCAAACATCCTTTGTGTTTTTTAAATAAATTCCTTTTTTTTTTAAAGTTTTTTTTGACAAATCTTAACTTTTGTTTTAACTGTGACCCGGCCGCAGCTTCTCACAGTCTTTCCCACCATTTAGTTTTTACATTTACTGGCTGCTCCCAAATACCAACTTCAAGCTGAAGCTCTGCTGCAGAGCTGTATGTGATCCCAGATCTCCTCCTCCTCCACCTGTCATCATGGGGCATCCTGGGAGCTTCTGACTCCGCCCATCACTGCGCCGATCCTCCTGTATTGAGATGGAAGTGGAGGATTATGTTATGTTGAATAAAATGCGTCTTCTGCTGACATCGCTCTGCTATCCATGTCTGGAATGAGAACAGACACTGAGAATTATACCCAGCAGGAGAAGAGAAGTGGTATTATGCAGAGTCCATGCATACAGAATGAGAACAGATACTGAGAATTATACCCAGCAGGAGAAGAGAAGTGGTATTATGCAGAGTCCATGCATACAGAATGAGAACAGATACTGAGAATGATACCCAGCATACAGGAGAAGAGAAGTGGTATTATGCAGAGTCCATGCATACAGAATGAGAACAGATACTGAGAATTATACCCAGCATACAGGAGAAGAGAAGTGGTATTATGCAGACTCCATGCATACAGAATGATAACAGATACTGAGAATTATACCCAGCATACAGGAGAAGAGAAGTGGCATCATGCAGAATCCATGCATACAGAATGAGAACAGATACTGAGAATTATACCCAGCAGGAGAAGAGAAGTGGTATTATGCAGAGTCCATGCATACAGAATGAGAACAGATACTGAGAATTATACCCAGCATACAGGAGAAGAGAAGTGGTATTATGCAGAGTCCATACATACAGAATGAGAAGAGATACTGAGAATTATACCCAGCATACAGGAGAAGAGAAGTGGTATTATGCAGAGCCCATACATATAGAATGATAACAGATACTGAGAATTATACCCAGCATACAGGAGAAGAGAAGTGGCATCATGCAGAATCCATGCATACAGAATGAGAACAGATACTGAGAATTATACCCAGCATACAGGAGAAGAGAAGTGGTATTATGCAGAATCCATGCATACAGAATGAGAACAGATACTGAGAATTATACCCAGCATACAGGAGAAGAGAAGTGGTATTATGCAGAGTCCATGCATACAGAATGAGAACAGATACTGAGAATTATACCCAGCATACAGGAGAAGAGAAGTGGTATTATGCAGACTCCATGCATACAGAATGATAACAGATACTGAGAATTATACCCAGCATACAGGAGAAGAGAAGTGGCATCATGCAGAATCCATGCATACAGAATGAGAACAGATACTGAGAATTATACCCAGCAGGAGAAGAGAAGTGGTATTATGCAGAGTCCATGCATACAGAATGAGAACAGATACTGAGAATTATACCCAGCATACAGGAGAAGAGAAGTGATATTATGCAGAGTCCATACATACAGAATGAGAAGAGATACTGAGAATTATACCCAGCATACAGGAGAAGAGAAGTGGTATTATGCAGAGCCCATACATATAGAATGATAACAGATACTGAGAATTATACCCAGCATACAGGAGAAGAGAAGTGGCATCATGCAGAATCCATGCATACAGAATGAGAACAGATACTGAGAATTATACCCGGCATACAGGAGAAGAGAAGTGGTATTATGCAGAGTCCATGCATACAGAATGAGAACAGATACTGAGAATTATACCCAGCAGTAGAAGAGAAGTGGTATTATGCAGAGTCCATGCATACAGAATGAAAACAGATACTGAGAATTATACCCAGCATACAGGAGAAGAGAAGTGGTATTATGCAGAGTCCATGCATACAGAATGAGAACAGATACTGAGAATTATACCCAGCATACAGGTGAAAAGAAGTGGTATTATGCAGAATCCATACATACAGAATGAGAACAGATACTGAGAATTATACCCAGCAGGAGAAGAGAAGTGGTATTATGCAGAGTCCATGCATACAGAATGAGAACAGATACTGAGAATTATACCCAGCATACACGGGAAGAGAAGTGGTATTATGCAGAGTCCATGCATACAGAATGAGAACAGATACTGAGAATTATACCCAGCATACAGGAGAATAGAAGTGGTATTATGCAGAGTCCATGCATACAGAATGAGAACAGATACTGAGAATTATACCCAGCATACAGGAGAATAGAAGTGGTATTATGCAGAGTCCATACATACAGAATGAGAACAGATGCTGAGAATTATACCCAGCATACAGGAGAAGAGAAGTGGTATTATGCAGAGTCCATGCATACAGAATGAGAACAGATACTGAGAATTATACCCGGCATACTGGAGAAGAGAAGTGGTATTATGCAGAGTCCATGCATACAGAATGAGAACAGATACTGAGAATTATACCCGGCATACTGGAGAAGAGAAGTGGTATTATGCAGAGTCCATGCATACAGAATGAGAACAGATACTGAGAATTACACCAAGCAGTAGAAGAGAAGTGGTATTATGCAGAGTCCATGCATACAGAATGAGAACAGATACTGAGAATGATACCCAGCATACAGGAGAAGAGAAGTGGTATTATGCAGAGTCCATACATACAAAATGAGAACAGATACTGAGAATTATACCCGGCATACTGGAGAAGAGAAGTGGTATTATGCAGAGTCCATACATACAGAATGAGAACAGATACTGAGAATTATACCCAGCAATAGAAGAGAAGAGGTATTATGCAGAATCCATGCATACAGAATGAGAACAGATACTGAGAATTATACCCAGCAGGAGAAGAGAAGTGGTATTATGCAGAGTCCATGCATACAGAATGAGAACAGATGCTGAGAATTATACCCAGCATACAGGAGAAGAGAAGTGGTATTATGCAGAGTCCATACATACAGAATGAGAACAGATACTGAGAATTATACCCAGCAATAGAAGAGAAGAGGTATTATGCAGAATCCATGCATACAGAATGAGAACAGATACTGAGAATTATACCCAGCAGGAGAAGAGAAGTGGTATTATGCAGAGTCCATGCATACAGAATGAGAACAGATACTGAGAATGATACCCAGCATACAGGAGAAGAGAAGTGGTATTATGCAGAGTCCATGCATACAGAATGAGAACAGATACTGAGAATTATACCCAGCAGGAGAAGAGAAGTGGTATTATGCAGAGTCCATGCATACAGAATGAGAACAGATACTGAGAATGATACCCAGCATACAGGAGAAGAGAAGTGGTATTATGCAGAGTCCATGCATACAGAATGAGAACAGATACTGAGAATTAAACCCAGCATACAGGAGAAGAGAAGTGGTATTATGCAGAGTCCATGCATAAAGAATGAGAACAGATACTGAGAATTATACCCAGCATACAGGAGAAGAGAAGTGGTATTATGCAGAGTCCATGCATAAAGAATGAGAACAGATACTGAGAATTATACCCAGCATACAGGTGAAAAGAAGTGGTATTATGCAGAATCCATACATACAGAATGAGAACAGATACTGAGAATTATACCCAGCAAGAGAAGAGAAGTGGTATTATGCAGAGTCCATGCATACAGAATGAGAACAGATACTGAGAATTATACCCAGCATACAGGGGAAGAGAAGTGGTATTATGCAGAGTCCATACATACAGAATGAGAACAGATACTGGGAATTATACCCAGCATACAGGGGAAGAGACGTGGTATTATGCAGAGTCCATGCATAAAGAATGAGAACAGATACTGAGAATTATACCCAGCATACAGGTGAAAAGAAGTGGTATTATGCAGAATCCATACATACAGAATGAGAACAGATACTGAGAATTATACCCAGCAAGAGAAGAGAAGTGGTATTATGCAGAGTCCATGCATACAGAATGAGAACAGATACTGAGAATTATACCCAGCATACAGGGGAAGAGAAGTGGTATTATGCAGAGTCCATACATACAGAATGAGAACAGATACTGGGAATTATACCCAGCATACAGGGGAAGAGACGTGGTATTATGCAGAGTCCATGCATACAGAATGAGAACAGATACTGAGAATTATACCCAGCATACAGGGGAAGAGAAGTGGTATTATGCAGAGTGCATGCATACAGAATGAGAACAGATACTGAGAATTATACCCAGCAGTAGAAGAGAAGTGGTATTATGCAGAATCCATGCAAACAGAATGATAACAGATACTGAGAATTATACCCAGCATACAGGAGAAGAGAAGTGGCATCATGCAGAATCCATGCATACAGAATGAGAACAGATACTGAGAATTATACCGAGCATACAGGAGAAGAGAAGTGGTATTATGCAGAGTCCATGCATACAGAATGAGAACAGATACTGAGAATTATACCCAGCATACAGGGGAAGAGAAGTGGTATTATGCAGAGTCCATACATACAGAATGAGAACAGATACTGAGAATTATACCCAGCATACAGGGGAAGAGAAGTGGTATTATGCAGAGTCCATGCATACAGAATGAGAACAGATACTGAGAATTATACCCAGCATACAGGAGAATAGAAGTGGTATTATGCAGAGTCCATACATACAGAATGAGAACAGATACTGAGAATTATACCCAGCATACAGGAGAAGAGAAGTGGTATTATGCAGAGTCCATACATACAGAATGAGAACAGATACTGAGAATTATACCAAGCAATAGAAGAGAAGAGGTATTATGCAGAATCCATGCATGCAGAATGAGAACAGATACTGAGAATTATACCAAGCATACAGGAGAAGAGAAGTGGTATTATGCAGAGTCCATGCATACAGAATGAGAACAGATACTGAGAATGATACCCAGCATACAGGAGAAGAGAAGTGGTATTATGCAGAGTCCATACATAAAAAATGAGAACAGATACTGAGAATTATACCCGGCATACTGGAGAAGAGAAGTGGTATTATGCAGAGTCCATGCATACAGAATGAGAACAGATACTGAGAATTATACCCAGCAGGAGAAGAGAAGTGGTATTATGCAGAGTCCATGCATACAGAATGAGAACAGATACTGAGAATGATACCCAGCATACAGGAGAAGAGAAGTGGTATTATGCAGAGTCCATGCATACAGAATGAGAACAGATACTGAGAATTATACCCAGCATACAGGAGAAGAGAAGTGGTATTATGCAGAGTCCATGCATAAAGAATGAGAACAGATACTGAGAATTATACCCAGCATACAGGAGAAGAGAAGTGGTATTATGCAGAGTCCATGCATAAAGAATGAGAACAGATACTGAGAATTATACCCAGCATACAGGGGAAGAGAAGTGGTATTATGCAGAGTCCATGCATACAGAATGAGAACAGATACTGAGAATTATACCCAGCATACAGGAGAATAGAAGTGGTATTATGCAGAGTCCATACATACAGAATGAGAACAGATACTGAGAATTATACCCAGCATACAGGAGAAGAGAAGTGGTATTATGCAGAGTCCATACATACAGAATGAGAACAGATACTGAGAATTATACCCAGCAATAGAAGAGAAGAGGTATTAAGCAGAATCCATGCATGCAGAATGAGAACAAATACTGAGAATAATACCCAGCATACAGGAGAAGAGAAGTGGTATTATGCAGAGTCCATGCATACAGAATGAGAACAGATACTGAGAATTATACCCAGCAATAGAAGAGAAGAGGTATTATGCAGAATCCATGCATGCAGAATGAGAACAGATACTGAGAATTATACCCAGCATACAGGAAAAGAGAAGTGGTATTATGCAGAGTCCATGCATACAGAATGAGAACAGATACTGAGAATTATACCCGGCATACTGGAGAAGAGAAGTGGTATTATGCAGAGTCCATGCATACAGAATGAGAACAGATACTGAGAATTATACCCGGCATACTGGAGAAGAGAAGTGGTAGTATGCAGAGTCCATGCATACAGAATGAGAACAGATACTGAGAATTACACCAAGCAGTAGAAGAGAAGTGGTATTATGCAGAGTCCATGCATACAGAATGAGAACAGATACTGAGAATGATACCCAGCATACAGGAGAAGAGAAGTGGTATTATGCAGAGTCCATACATACAAAATGAGAACAGATACTGAGAATTATACCCGGCATACTGGAGAAGAGAAGTGGTATTATGCAGAGTCCATGCATACAGAATGAGAACAGATACTGAGAATTATACCCAGCAGTAGAAGAGAAGTGGTATTATGCAGAGTCCATGCATACAGAATGAGAACAGATACTGAGAATTATACCCAGCAGTAGAAGAGAAGTGGTATTATGCAGAGTCCATACATACAGAATGAGAACAGATACTGTGAATTATACCCAGCAGTAGAAGAGAAGTGGTATTATGCAGAGTCCATACATACAGAATGAGAACAGATACTGAGAATTATACCCAGCATACAGGGGAAGAGAAGTGGTATTATGCAGAGTCCATACATACAGAATGAGAAGAGTTACTGAGAATTATACCCAGCATACAGGAGAAGAGAAGTGGTATTATGCAGAGCCCATACATATAGAATGATAACAGATACTGAGAATAATACCCAGCATACAGGAGAAGAGAAGTGGCATCATGCAGAATCCATGCATACAGAATGAGAACAGATACTGAGAATTATACCCAGCATACAGGAGAAGAGAAGTGGTATTATGCAGAGTCCATGCATACAGAATGAGAACAGATACTGAGAATTATACCCAGCATACAGGGGAAGAGAAGTGGTATTATGCAGAGTCCATACATACAGAATGAGAACAGATACTGAGAATTATACCCAGCATACAGGGGAAGAGAAGTGGTATTATGCAGAGTCCATGCATACAGAATGAGAACAGATACTGAGAATTATACCCAGCATACAGGAGAATAGAAGTGGTATTATGCAGAGTCCATACATACAAAATGAGAACAGATACTGAGAATTATACCCGGCATACTGGAGAAGAGAAGTGGTATTATGCAGAGTCCATGCATACAGAATGAGAACAGATACTGAGAATTATACCCAGCAGGAGAAGAGAAGTGGTATTATGCAGAGTCCATGCATACAGAATGAGAACAGATACTGAGAATGATACCCAGCATACAGGAGAAGAGAAGTGGTATTATGCAGAGTCCATGCATACAGAATGAGAACAGATACTGAGAATTATACCCAGCATACAGGAGAAGAGAAGTGGTATTATGCAGAGTCCATGCATAAAGAATGAGAACAGATACTGAGAATTATACCCAGCATACAGGAGAAGAGAAGTGGTATTATGCAGAGTCCATGCATAAAGAATGAGAACAGATACTGAGAATTATACCCAGCATACAGGTGAAAAGAAGTGGTATTATGCAGAATCCATACATACAGAATGAGAACAGATACTGAGAATTATACCCAGCAAGAGAAGAGAAGTGGTATTATGCAGAGTCCATGCATACAGAATGAGAACAGATACTGAGAATTATACCCAGCATACAGGGGAAGAGAAGTGGTATTATGCAGAGTCCATACATACAGAATGAGAACAGATACTGAGAATTATACCCAGCATACAGGGGAAGAGAAGTGGTATTATGCAGAGTCCATACATACAGAATGAGAAGAGTTACTGAGAATTATACCCAGCATACAGGAGAAGAGAAGTGGTATTATGCAGAGCCCATACATATAGAATGATAACAGATACTGAGAATTATACCCAGCATACAGGAGAAGAGAAGTGGCATCATGCAGAATCCATGCATACAGAATGAGAACAGATACTGAGAATTATACCCAGCATACAGGAGAAGAGAAGTGGCATCATGCAGAATCCATGCATACAGAATGAGAACAGATACTGAGAATTATACCCAGCAGTAGAAGAGAAGTGGTATTATGCAGAGTCCATGCATACAGAATGAGAACAGATACTGAGAATTATACCCAGCATACAGGAGAAGAGAAGTGGTATTATGCAGAGTCCATGCATACAGAATGAGAACAGATACTGAGAATTATACCCAGCATACAGGGGAAGAGAAGTGGTATTATGCAGAGTCCATACATACAGAATGAGAACAGATACTGAGAATTATACCCAGCATACAGGGGAAGAGAAGTGGTATTATGCAGAGTCCATGCATACAGAATGAGAACAGATACTGAGAATTATACCCAGCATACAGGAGAATAGAAGTGGTATTATGCAGAGTCCATACATACAGAATGAGAACAGATACTGAGAATTATACCCAGCATACAGGAGAAGAGAAGTGGTATTATGCAGAGTCCATACATAGAGAATGAGAAAAGATACTGAGAATTATACCCAGCAATAGAAGAGAAGAGGTATTATGCAGAATCCATGCATGCAGAATGAGAACAGATACTGAGAATTATACCCAGCATACAGGAAAAGAGAAGTGGTATTATGCAGAGTCCATGCATACAGAATGAGAACAGATACTGAGAATTATACCCGGCATACTGGAGAAGAGAAGTGGAATTATGCAGAGTCCATGCATACAGAATGAGAACAGATACTGAGAATTATACCCGGCATACTGGAGAAGAGAAGTGGTAGTATGCAGAGTCCATGCATACAGAATGAGAACAGATACTGAGAATTACACCAAGCAGTAGAAGAGAAGTGGTATTATGCAGAGTCCATGCATACAGAATGAGAACAGATACTGAGAATGGTACCCAGCATACAGGAGAAGAGAAGTGGTATTATGCAGAGTCCATACATACAAAATGAGAACAGATACTGAGAATTATACCCGGCATACTGGAGAAGAGAAGTGGTATTATGCAGAGTCCATGCATAAGGAATGAGAACAGATACTGAGAATTATACCCAGCAGTAGAAGAGAAGTGGTATTATGCAGAGTCCATACATACAGAATGAGAACAGATACTGGGAATTATACCCAGCATACAGGGGAAGAGACGTGGAATTATGCAGAGTCCATACATACAGAATGAGAAGAGTTACTGAGAATTATACCCAGCATACAGGAGAAGAGAAGTGGTATTATGCAGAGTCCATACATACAGAATGAGAACAGATACTGAGAATTATACCCAGCATACAGGAGAAGAGAAGTGGCATCATGCAGAATCCATGCATACAGAATGAGAACAGATACTGAGAATTATACCCAGCATACAGGAGAAGAGAAGTGGTATTATGCAGAGTCCATACATACAGAATGAGAACAGATACTGAGAATTATACCCAGCATACAGGGGAAGAGAAGTGGTATTATGCAGAGTCCATGCATACAGAATGAGAACAGATACTGAGAATTATACCCAGCATACAGGAGAATAGAAGTGGTATTATGCAGAATCCATACATACAGAATGAGAACAGATACTGGGAATTATACCCAGCATACAGGGGAAGAGACGTGGTATTATGCAGAGTCCATGCATACAGAATGAGAACAGATACTGAGAATTATACCCAGCATACAGGGGAAGAGAAGTGGTATTATGCAGAGTCCATACATACAGAATGAGAACAGATACTGAGAATTATACCCAGCATACAGGAGAAGAGAAGTGGTATTATGCAGAGTCCATACATACAGAATGAGAACAGATACTGAGAATTATACCCAGCAATAGAAGAGAAGAGGTATTATGCAGAATCCATGCATGCAGAATGAGAACAGATACTGAGAATTATACCAAGCATACAGGAGAAGAGAAGTGGTATTATGCAGAGTCCATGCATACAGAATGAGAACAGATACTGAGAATGATACCCAGCATACAGGAGAAGAGAAGTGGTATTATGCAGAGTCCATACATAAAAAATGAGAACAGATACTGAGAATTATACCCGGCATACTGGAGAAGAGAAGTGGTATTATGCAGAGTCCATGCATACAGAATGAGAACAGATACTGAGAATTATACCCAGCAGGAGAAGAGAAGTGGTATTATGCAGAGTCCATGCATACAGAATGAGAACAGATACTGAGAATGATACCCAGCATACAGGAGAAGAGAAGTGGTATTATGCAGAGTCCATGCATACAGAATGAGAACAGATACTGAGAATTATACCCAGCATACAGGAGAAGAGAAGTGGTATTATGCAGAGTCCATGCATAAAGAATGAGAACAGATACTGAGAATTATACCCAGCATACAGGAGAAGAGAAGTGGTATTATGCAGAGTCCATGCATAAAGAATGAGAACAGATACTGAGAATTATACCCAGCATACAGGGGAAGAGAAGTGGTATTATGCAGAGTCCATGCATACAGAATGAGAACAGATACTGAGAATTATACCCAGCATACAGGAGAATAGAAGTGGTATTATGCAGAGTCCATACATACAGAATGAGAACAGATACTGAGAATTATACCCAGCATACAGGAGAAGAGAAGTGGTATTATGCAGAGTCCATACATACAGAATGAGAACAGATACTGAGAATTATACCCAGCAATAGAAGAGAAGAGGTATTAAGCAGAATCCATGCATGCAGAATGAGAACAAATACTGAGAATAATACCCAGCATACAGGAGAAGAGAAGTGGTATTATGCAGAGTCCATGCATACAGAATGAGAACAGATACTGAGAATTATACCCAGCAATAGAAGAGAAGAGGTATTATGCAGAATCCATGCATGCAGAATGAGAACAGATACTGAGAATTATACCCAGCATACAGGAAAAGAGAAGTGGTATTATGCAGAGTCCATGCATACAGAATGAGAACAGATACTGAGAATTATACCCGGCATACTGGAGAAGAGAAGTGGTATTATGCAGAGTCCATGCATACAGAATGAGAACAGATACTGAGAATTATACCCGGCATACTGGAGAAGAGAAGTGGTAGTATGCAGAGTCCATGCATACAGAATGAGAACAGATACTGAGAATTACACCAAGCAGTAGAAGAGAAGTGGTATTATGCAGAGTCCATGCATACAGAATGAGAACAGATACTGAGAATGATACCCAGCATACAGGAGAAGAGAAGTGGTATTATGCAGAGTCCATACATACAAAATGAGAACAGATACTGAGAATTATACCCGGCATACTGGAGAAGAGAAGTGGTATTATGCAGAGTCCATGCATACAGAATGAGAACAGATACTGAGAATTATACCCAGCAGTAGAAGAGAAGTGGTATTATGCAGAGTCCATGCATACAGAATGAGAACAGATACTGAGAATTATACCCAGCAGTAGAAGAGAAGTGGTATTATGCAGAGTCCATACATACAGAATGAGAACAGATACTGTGAATTATACCCAGCAGTAGAAGAGAAGTGGTATTATGCAGAGTCCATACATACAGAATGAGAACAGATACTGAGAATTATACCCAGCATACAGGGGAAGAGAAGTGGTATTATGCAGAGTCCATACATACAGAATGAGAAGAGTTACTGAGAATTATACCCAGCATACAGGAGAAGAGAAGTGGTATTATGCAGAGCCCATACATATAGAATGATAACAGATACTGAGAATAATACCCAGCATACAGGAGAAGAGAAGTGGCATCATGCAGAATCCATGCATACAGAATGAGAACAGATACTGAGAATTATACCCAGCATACAGGAGAAGAGAAGTGGTATTATGCAGAGTCCATGCATACAGAATGAGAACAGATACTGAGAATTATACCCAGCATACAGGGGAAGAGAAGTGGTATTATGCAGAGTCCATACATACAGAATGAGAACAGATACTGAGAATTATACCCAGCATACAGGGGAAGAGAAGTGGTATTATGCAGAGTCCATGCATACAGAATGAGAACAGATACTGAGAATTATACCCAGCATACAGGAGAATAGAAGTGGTATTATGCAGAGTCCATACATACAAAATGAGAACAGATACTGAGAATTATACCCGGCATACTGGAGAAGAGAAGTGGTATTATGCAGAGTCCATGCATACAGAATGAGAACAGATACTGAGAATTATACCCAGCAGGAGAAGAGAAGTGGTATTATGCAGAGTCCATGCATACAGAATGAGAACAGATACTGAGAATGATACCCAGCATACAGGAGAAGAGAAGTGGTATTATGCAGAGTCCATGCATACAGAATGAGAACAGATACTGAGAATTATACCCAGCATACAGGAGAAGAGAAGTGGTATTATGCAGAGTCCATGCATAAAGAATGAGAACAGATACTGAGAATTATACCCAGCATACAGGAGAAGAGAAGTGGTATTATGCAGAGTCCATGCATAAAGAATGAGAACAGATACTGAGAATTATACCCAGCATACAGGTGAAAAGAAGTGGTATTATGCAGAATCCATACATACAGAATGAGAACAGATACTGAGAATTATACCCAGCAAGAGAAGAGAAGTGGTATTATGCAGAGTCCATGCATACAGAATGAGAACAGATACTGAGAATTATACCCAGCATACAGGGGAAGAGAAGTGGTATTATGCAGAGTCCATACATACAGAATGAGAACAGATACTGAGAATTATACCCAGCATACAGGGGAAGAGAAGTGGTATTATGCAGAGTCCATACATACAGAATGAGAAGAGTTACTGAGAATTATACCCAGCATACAGGAGAAGAGAAGTGGTATTATGCAGAGCCCATACATATAGAATGATAACAGATACTGAGAATTATACCCAGCATACAGGAGAAGAGAAGTGGCATCATGCAGAATCCATGCATACAGAATGAGAACAGATACTGAGAATTATACCCAGCATACAGGAGAAGAGAAGTGGCATCATGCAGAATCCATGCATACAGAATGAGAACAGATACTGAGAATTATACCCAGCAGTAGAAGAGAAGTGGTATTATGCAGAGTCCATGCATACAGAATGAGAACAGATACTGAGAATTATACCCAGCATACAGGAGAAGAGAAGTGGTATTATGCAGAGTCCATGCATACAGAATGAGAACAGATACTGAGAATTATACCCAGCATACAGGGGAAGAGAAGTGGTATTATGCAGAGTCCATACATACAGAATGAGAACAGATACTGAGAATTATACCCAGCATACAGGGGAAGAGAAGTGGTATTATGCAGAATCCATGCATACAGAATGAGAACAGATACTGAGAATTATACCCAGCATACAGGAGAATAGAAGTGGTATTATGCAGAGTCCATACATACAGAATGAGAACAGATACTGAGAATTATACCCAGCATACAGGAGAAGAGAAGTGGTATTATGCAGAGTCCATACATAGAGAATGAGAAAAGATACTGAGAATTATACCCAGCAATAGAAGAGAAGAGGTATTATGCAGAATCCATGCATGCAGAATGAGAACAGATACTGAGAATTATACCCAGCATACAGGAAAAGAGAAGTGGTATTATGCAGAGTCCATGCATACAGAATGAGAACAGATACTGAGAATTATACCCGGCATACTGGAGAAGAGAAGTGGAATTATGCAGAGTCCATGCATACAGAATGAGAACAGATACTGAGAATTATACCCGGCATACTGGAGAAGAGAAGTGGTAGTATGCAGAGTCCATGCATACAGAATGAGAACAGATACTGAGAATTACACCAAGCAGTAGAAGAGAAGTGGTATTATGCAGAGTCCATGCATACAGAATGAGAACAGATACTGAGAATGGTACCCAGCATACAGGAGAAGAGAAGTGGTATTATGCAGAGTCCATACATACAAAATGAGAACAGATACTGAGAATTATACCCGGCATACTGGAGAAGAGAAGTGGTATTATGCAGAGTCCATGCATAAGGAATGAGAACAGATACTGAGAATTATACCCAGCAGTAGAAGAGAAGTGGTATTATGCAGAGTCCATACATACAGAATGAGAACAGATACTGGGAATTATACCCAGCATACAGGGGAAGAGACGTGGAATTATGCAGAGTCCATACATACAGAATGAGAAGAGTTACTGAGAATTATACCCAGCATACAGGAGAAGAGAAGTGGTATTATGCAGAGTCCATACATACAGAATGAGAACAGATACTGAGAATTATACCCAGCATACAGGAGAAGAGAAGTGGCATCATGCAGAATCCATGCATACAGAATGAGAACAGATACTGAGAATTATACCCAGCATACAGGAGAAGAGAAGTGGTATTATGCAGAATCCAGGCATACAGAATGAGAACAGATACTGAGAATTATACCCAGCAGTAGAAGAGAAGTGGTATTATGCAGAGTCCATGCATACAGAATGAGAACAGATATTGAGAATTATACCCAGCATACAGGTGAAAAGAAGTGGTATTATGCAGAATCCATACATACAGAATGAGAACAGATACTGAGAATTATACCCAGCAGGAGAAGAGAAGTGGTATTATGCAGAGTCCATGCATACAGAATGAGAACAGATACTGAGAATTATACCCAGCAGTAGAAGAGAAGTGGTATTATGCAGAGTCCATGCATACAGAATGAGAACAGATACTGAGAATTATACCCAGCATACAGGAGAAGAGAAGTGGTATTATGCAGAGTCCATGCATACAGAATGAGAACAGATACTGAGAATTATACCCAACATACAGGGGAAGAGAAGTGGTATTATGCAGAGTCCATACATACAGAATGAGAACAGATACTGAGAATTATACCCAGCATACAGGGGAAGAGAAGTGGAATTATGCAGAGTCCATGCATACAGAATGAGAACAGATACTGAGAATTATACCCAGCATACAGGAGAATAGAAGTGGTATTATGCAGAGTCCATACATACAGAATGAGAACAGATACTGAGAATTATACCCAGCATACAGGAGAAGAGAAGTGGTATTATGCAGAGTCCATACATACAGAATGAGAACAGATACTGAGAATTATACCCAGCAATAGAAGAGAAGAGGTATTATGCAGAATCCATGCATGCAGAATGAGAACAAATACTGAGAATAATACCCAGCATACAGGAGAAGAGAAGTGGTATTATGCAGAGTCCATACATACAGAATGAGAACAGATACTGAGAATTATACCCAGCAATAGAAGAGAAGAGGTATTATGCAGAATCCATGCATGCAGAATGAGAACAGATACTGAGAATTATACCCAGCATACAGGAAAAGAGAAGTGGTATTATGCAGAGTCCATGCATACAGAATGAGAACAGATACTGAGAATTATACCCGGCATACTGGAGAAGAGAAGTGGTATTATGCAGAGTCCATGCATACAGAATGAGAACAGATACTGAGAATTACACCAAGCAGTAGAAGAGAAGTGGTATTATGCAGAGTCCATGCATACAGAATGAGAACAGATACTGAGAATGATACCCAGCATACAGGAGAAGAGAAGTGGTATTATGCAGAGTCCATACATACAAAATGAGAACAGATACTGAGAATTATACCCGGCATACTGGAGAAGAGAAGTGGTATTATGCAGAGTCCATGCATACAGAATGAGAACAGATACTGAGAATTATACCCAGCAGTAGAAGAGAAGTGGTATTATGCAGAATCCATGCAAACAGAATGAGAACAGATACTGAGAATTATACCCAGCATACAGGAGAAGAGAAGTGGTATTATGCAGAGTCCATGCATACAGAATGAGAACAGATACTGAGAATTATACCCAGCATACAGGAGAAGAGAAGTGGTATTATGCAGACTCCATGCATACAGAATGATAACAGATACTGAGAATTATACCCAGCATACAGGAGAAGAGAAGTGGCATCATGCAGAGTCCATGCATACAGAATGAGAACCCTGCGCTCAAATACAGTATTACATGAGACTGCTAGAAATCATTACTATAACAGTACAATAGGGAAACACAGATTAGGGCATGCAGGGGCCCTAGGGCGGCATGCAGGGGCCCTAGGGGCTGCAAGCGGCCCCTAGGCTTGTAGGTTGGACACCAGGGGATTACATTCTCCTTGTAAAAAACACCCGGGATACACCATATTTACTGAATTCTGTTTTTAGTATTCCTTAAAAGTTCAAACATCCTTTGTGTTTTTTAAATAAATTCCTTTTTTTTTTAAAGTTTTTTTTGACAAATCTTAACTTTTGTTTTAACTGTGACCCGGCCGCAGCTTCTCACACTCTTTCCCACCATTTAGTTTTTACATTTACTGGCTGCTCCCAAATACCAACTTCAAGCTGAAGCTCTGCTGCAGAGCTGTATGTGATCCCAGATCTCCTCCTCCTCCACCTGTCATCATGGGGCATCCTGGGAGCTTCTGACTCCGCCCATCACTGCGCCGATCCTCCTGTATTGAGATGGAAGTGGAGGATTATGTTATGTTGAATAAAATGCGTCTTCTGCTGACATCGCTCTGCGCTCTGCTATCCATGTCTGGAATGAGAACAGACACTGAGAATTATACCCAGCAGGAGAAGAGAAGTGGTATTATGCAGAGTCCATGCATACAGAATGAGAACAGATACTGAGAATTATACCCAGCAGGAGAAGAGAAGTGGTATTATGCAGAGTCCATGCATACAGAATGAGAACAGATACTGAGAATGATACCCAGCATACAGGAGAAGAGAAGTGGTATTATGCAGAGTCCATGCATACAGAATGAGAACAGATACTGAGAATTATACCCAGCATACAGGAGAAGAGAAGTGGTATTATGCAGACTCCATGCATACAGAATGATAACAGATACTGAGAATTATACCCAGCATACAGGAGAAGAGAAGTGGCATCATGCAGAATCCATGCATACAGAATGAGAACAGATACTGAGAATTATACCCAGCAGGAGAAGAGAAGTGGTATTATGCAGAGTCCATGCATACAGAATGAGAACAGATACTGAGAATTATACCCAGCATACAGGAGAAGAGAAGTGGTATTATGCAGAGTCCATACATACAGAATGAGAAGAGATACTGAGAATTATACCCAGCATACAGGAGAAGAGAAGTGGTATTATGCAGAGCCCATACATATAGAATGATAACAGATACTGAGAATTATACCCAGCATACAGGAGAAGAGAAGTGGCATCATGCAGAATCCATGCATACAGAATGAGAACAGATACTGAGAATTATACCCAGCATACAGGAGAAGAGAAGTGGTATTATGCAGAATCCAGGCATACAGAATGAGAACAGATACTGAGAATTATACCCAGCAGTAGAAGAGAAGTGGTATTATGCAGAGTCCATGCATACAGAATGAAAACAGATACTGAGAATTATACCCAGCATACAGGAGAAGAGAAGTGGTATTATGCAGAGTCCATGCATACAGAATGAGAACAGATACTGAGAATTATACCCAGCATACAGGTGAAAAGAAGTGGTATTATGCAGAATCCATACATACAGAATGAGAACAGATACTGAGAATTATACCCAGCAGGAGAAGAGAAGTGGTATTATGCAGAGTCCATGCATACAGAATGAGAACAGATACTGAGAATTATACCCAGCATACACGGGAAGAGAAGTGGTATTATGCAGAGTCCATGCATACAGAATGAGAACAGATACTGAGAATTATACCCAGCATACAGGAGAATAGAAGTGGTATTATGCAGAGTCCATGCATACAGAATGAGAACAGATACTGAGAATTATACCCAGCATACAGGAGAATAGAAGTGGTATCATGCAGAGTCCATACATACAGAATGAGAACAGATGCTGAGAATTATACCCAGCATACAGGAGAAGAGAAGTGGTATTATGCAGAGTCCATACATACAGAATGAGAACAGATACTGAGAATTATACCCAGCAATAGAAGAGAAGAGGTATTATGCAGAATCCATGCATACAGAATGAGAACAGATACTGAGAATTATACCCAGCAGGAGAAGAGAAGTGGTATTATGCAGAGTCCATGCATACAGAATGAGAACAGATACTGAGAATGATACCCAGCATACAGGAGAAGAGAAGTGGTATTATGCAGAGTCCATGCATACAGAATGAGAACAGATACTGAGAATTATACCCAGCAGGAGAAGAGAAGTGGTATTATGCAGAGTCCATGCATACAGAATGAGAACAGATACTGAGAATGATACCCAGCATACAGGAGAAGAGAAGTGGTATTATGCAGAGTCCATGCATACAGAATGAGAACAGATACTGAGAATTAAACCCAGCATACAGGAGAAGAGAAGTGGTATTATGCAGAGTCCATGCATACAGAATGAGAACAGATACTGAGAATTAAACCCAGCATACAGGAGAAGAGAAGTGGTATTATGCAGAGTCCATGCATAAAGAATGAGAACAGATACTGAGAATTATACCCAGCATACAGGAGAAGAGAAGTGGTATTATGCAGAGTCCATGCATAAAGAATGAGAACAGATACTGAGAATTATACCCAGCATACAGGAGAAGAGAAGTGGTATTATGCAGAATCCATACATACAGAATGAGAACAGATACTGAGAATTATACCCAGCAAGAGAAGAGAAGTGGTATTATGCAGAGTCCATGCATACAGAATGAGAACAGATACTGAGAATTATACCCAGCATACAGGGGAAGAGAAGTGGTATTATGCAGAGTCCATACATACAGAATGAGAACAGATACTGGGAATTATACCCAGCATACAGGGGAAGAGACGTGGTATTATGCAGAGTCCATGCATAAAGAATGAGAACAGATACTGAGAATTATACCCAGCATACAGGTGAAAAGAAGTGGTATTATGCAGAATCCATACATACAGAATGAGAACAGATACTGAGAATTATACCCAGCAAGAGAAGAGAAGTGGTATTATGCAGAGTCCATGCATACAGAATGAGAACAGATACTGAGAATTATACCCAGCATACAGGGGAAGAGAAGTGGTATTATGCAGAGTCCATACATACAGAATGAGAACAGATACTGGGAATTATACCCAGCATACAGGGGAAGAGACGTGGTATTATGCAGAGTCCATGCATACAGAATGAGAACAGATACTGAGAATTATACCCAGCATACAGGGGAAGAGAAGTGGTATTATGCAGAGTTTATACATACAGAATGAGAAGAGTTACTGAGAATTATACCAAGCATACAGGAGAAGAGAAGTGGTATTATGCAGAGCCCATACATATAGAATGATAACAGATACTGAGAATTATACCGAGCATACAGGAGAAGAGAAGTGGTATTATGCAGAGTCCATGCATACAGAATGAGAACAGATACTGAGAATTATACCCAGCATACAGGGGAAGAGAAGTGGTATTATGCAGAGTCCATACATACAGAATGAGAACAGATACTGAGAATTATACCCAGCATACAGGGGAAGAGAAGTGGTATTATGCAGAGTCCATGCATACAGAATGAGAACAGATACTGAGAATTATACCCAGCATACAGGAGAATAGAAGTGGTATTATGCAGAGTCCATACATACAGAATGAGAACAGATACTGAGAATTATACCCAGCATACAGGAGAAGAGAAGTGGTATTATGCAGAGTCCATACATACAGAATGAGAACAGATACTGAGAATTATACCAAGCAATAGAAGAGAAGAGGTATTATGCAGAATCCATGCATGCAGAATGAGAACAGATACTGAGAATTATACCAAGCATACAGGAGAAGAGAAGTGGAATTATGCAGAGTCCATGCATACAGAATGAGAACAGATACTGAGAATGATACCCAGCATACAGGAGAAGAGAAGTGGTATTATGCAGAGTCCATACATAAAAAATGAGAACAGATACTGAGAATTATACCCGGCATACTGGAGAAGAGAAGTGGTATTATGCAGAGTCCATGCATACAGAATGAGAACAGATACTGAGAATTATACCCAGCAGGAGAAGAGAAGTGGTATTATGCAGAGTCCATGCATACAGAATGAGAACAGATACTGAGAATGATACCCAGCATACAGGAGAAGAGAAGTGGTATTATGCAGAGTCCATGCATACAGAATGAGAACAGATACTGAGAATTATACCCAGCATACAGGAGAAGAGAAGTGGTATTATGCAGAGTCCATGCATAAAGAATGAGAACAGATACTGAGAATTATACCCAGCATACAGGAGAAGAGAAGTGGTATTATGCAGAGTCCATGCATAAAGAATGAGAACAGATACTGAGAATTATACCCAGCATACAGGTGAAAAGAAGTGGTATTATGCAGAATCCATACATACAGAATGAGAACAGATACTGAGAATTATACCCAGCAAGAGAAGAGAAGTGGTATTATGCAGAGTCCATGCATACAGAATGAGAACAGATACTGAGAATTATACCCAGCATACAGGGGAAGAGAAGTGGTATTATGCAGAGTCCATACATACAGAATGAGAACAGATACTGGGAATTATACCCAGCATACAGGGGAAGAGAAGTGGTATTATGCAGAGTCCATACATACAGAATGAGAAGAGTTACTGAGAATTATACCCAGCATACAGGAGAAGAGAAGTGGTATTATGCAGAGCCCATACATATAGAATGATAACAGATACTGAGAATTATACCCAGCATACAGGAGAAGAGAAGTGGCATCATGCAGAATCCATGCATACAGAATGAGAACAGATACTGAGAATTATACCCAGCATACAGGAGAAGAGAAGTGGTATTATGCAGAATCCAGGCATACAGAATGAGAACAGATACTGAGAATTATACCCAGCAGTAGAAGAGAAGTGGTATTATGCAGAGTCCATGCATACAGAATGAAAACAGATACTGAGAATTATACCCAGCATACAGGAGAAGAGAAGTGGTATTATGCAGAGTCCATGCATACAGAATGAGAACAGATACTGAGAATTATACCCAGCAATAGAAGAGAAGAGGTATTATGCAGAATCCATGCATGCAGAATGAGAACAGATACTGAGAATTATACCAAGCATACAGGAGAAGAGAAGTGGTATTATGCAGAGTCCATGCATACAGAATGAGAACAGATACTGAGAATGATACCCAGCATACAGGAGAAGAGAAGTGGTATTATGCAGAGTCCATACATACAAAATGAGAACAGATACTGAGAATTATACCCGGCATACTGGAGAAGAGAAGTGGTATTATGCAGAGTCCATGCATACAGAATGAGAACAGATACTGAGAATTATACCCAGCAGGAGAAGAGAAGTGGTATTATGCAGAGTCCATGCATACAGAATGAGAACAGATACTGAGAATGATACCCAGCATACAGGAGAAGAGAAGTGGTATTATGCAGAGTCCATGCATACAGAATGAGAACAGATACTGAGAATTATACCCAGCATACAGGAGAAGAGAAGTGGTATTATGCAGAGTCCATGCATAAAGAATGAGAACAGATACTGAGAATTATACCCAGCATACAGGAGAAGAGAAGTGGTATTATGCAGAGTCCATGCATAAAGAATGAGAACAGATACTGAGAATTATACCCAGCATACAGGTGAAAAGAAGTGGTATTATGCAGAATCCATACATACAGAATGAGAACAGATACTGAGAATTATACCCAGCAAGAGAAGAGAAGTGGTATTATGCAGAGTCCATGCATACAGAATGAGAACAGATACTGAGAATTATACCCAGCATACAGGGGAAGAGAAGTGGTATTATGCAGAGTCCATACATACAGAATGAGAACAGATACTGGGAATTATACCCAGCATACAGGGGAAGAGACGTGGTATTATGCAGAGTCCATGCATAAAGAATGAGAACAGATACTGAGAATTATACCCAGCATACAGGTGAAAAGAAGTGGTATTATGCAGAATCCATACATACAGAATGAGAACAGATACTGAGAATTATACCCAGCAAGAGAAGAGAAGTGGTATTATGCAGAGTCCATGCATACAGAATGAGAACAGATACTGAGAATTATACCCAGCATACAGGGGAAGAGAAGTGGTATTATGCAGAGTCCATACATACAGAATGAGAACAGATACTGGGAATTATACCCAGCATACAGGGGAAGAGACGTGGTATTATGCAGAGTCCATGCATACAGAATGAGAACAGATACTGAGAATTATACCCAGCATACAGGGGAAGAGAAGTGGTATTATGCAGAGTCCATACATACAGAATGAGAAGAGTTACTGAGAATTATACCCAGCATACAGGAGAAGAGAAGTGGTATTATGCAGAGCCCATACATATAGAATGATAACAGATACTGAGAATTATACCCAGCATACAGGAGAAGAGAAGTGGCATCATGCAGAATCCATGCATACAGAATGAGAACAGATACTGAGAATTATACTCAGCATACAGGAGAAGAGAAGTGGTATTATGCAGAATCCAGGCATACAGAATGAGAACAGATACTGAGAATTATACCCAGCAGTAGAAGAGAAGTGGTATTATGCAGAGTCCATGCATACAGAATGAAAACAGATACTGAGAATTATACCCAGCATACAGGAGAAGAGAAGTGGTATTATGCAGAGTCCATGCATACAGAATGAGAACAGATACTGAGAATTATACCCAGCATACAGGAGAAGAGAAGTGGTATTATGCAGAGTCCATGCATACAGAATGAGAACAGATACTGAGAATTATACCCAGCAGTAGAAGAGAAGTGGTATTATGCAGAGTCCATGCATACAGAATGAGAACAGATACTGAGAATTATACCCAGCATACAGGTGAAAAGAAGTGGTATTATGCAGAATCCATACATACAGAATGAGAACAGATACTGAGAATTATACCCAGCAGGAGAAGAGAAGTGGTATTATGCAGAGTCCATGCATACAGAATGAGAACAGATACTGAGAATTATACCCAGCAGTAGAAGAGAAGTGGTATTATGCAGAGTCCATGCATACAGAATGAGAACAGATACTGAGAATTATACCCAGCATACAGGAGAAGAGAAGTGGTATTATGCAGAGTCCATGCATACAGAATGAGAACAGATACTGAGAATTATACCCAGCATACAGGGGAAAAGAAGTGGTATTATGCAGAGTCCATACATACAGAATGAGAACAGATACTGAGAATTATACCCAGCATACAGGAGAAGAGAAGTGGTATTATGCAGAGTCCATACATACAGAATGAGAACAGATACTGAGAATTATACCCAGCATACAGGAGAATAGAAGTGGTATTATGCAGAGTCCATACATACAGAATGAGAACAGATACTGAGAATTATACCCAGCATACAGGAGAAGAGAAGTGGTATTATGCAGAGTCCATACATACAGAATGAGAACAGATACTGAGAATTACACCCAGCAATAGAAGAGAAGAGGTATTATGCAGAATCCATGCATGCAGAATGAGAACAGATACTGAGAATTATACCCAGCATACAGGAAAAGAGAAGTGGTATTATGCAGAGTCCATACATACAGAATGAGAACAGATACTGTGAATTATACCCAGCATACAGGAGAAGAGAAGTGGTATTATGCAGAGTCCATACATACAGAATGAGAACAGATACTGGGAATTATACCCAGCATAGAGGGGAAGAGAAGTGGTATTATGCAGAGTCCATACATACAGAATGAGAAGAGTTACTGAGAATTATACCCAGCATACAGGAGAAGAGAAGTGGTATTATGCAGAGCCCATACATATAGAATGATAACAGATACTGAGAATTATACCCAGCATACAGGAGAAGAGAAGTGGCATCATGCAGAATCCATGCATACAGAATGAGAACAGATACTGAGAATTATACCCAGCATACAGGAGAAGAGAAGTGGTATTATGCAGACTCCATGCATACAGAATGAGAACAGATACTGAGAATTATACCCAGCATACAGGGGAAGAGAAGTGGTATTATGCAGAGTCCATACATACAGAATGAGAACAGATACTGAGAATTATACCCAGCATACAGGGGAAGAGAAGTGGTATTATGCAGAGTCCATGCATACAGAATGAGAACAGATACTGAGAATTATACCCAGCATACAGGAGAATAGAAGTGGTATTATGCAGAGTCCATACATACAGAATGAGAACAGATACTGAGAATTATACCCAGCATACAGGAGAAGAGAAGTGGTATTATGCAGAGTCCATACATACAGAATGAGAACAGATACTGAGAATTATACCCGGCATACTGGAGAAGAGAAGTGGTATTATGCAGAGTCCATGCATACAGAATGAGAACAGATACTGAGAATTATACCCGGCATACTGGAGAAGAGAAGTGGTATTATGCAGAGTCCATGCATACAGAATGAGAACAGATACTGAGAATTACACCCAGCAGTAGAAGAGAAGTGGTATTATGCAGAGTCCATGCATACAGAATGAGAACAGATACTGAGAATGATACCCAGCATACAGGAGAAGAGAAGTGGTATTATGCAGAGTCCATACATACAAAATGAGAACAGATACTGAGAATTATACCCGGCATACTGGAGAAGAGAAGTGGTATTATGCAGAGTCCATGCCTACAGAATGAGAACAGATACTGAGAATTATACCCAGCAGGAGAAGAGAAGTGGTATTATGCAGAGTCCATGCATACAGAATGTGAACAGATACTGAGAATGATACCCAGCATACAGGAGAAGAGAAGTGGTATTATGCAGAGTCCATGCATACAGAATGAGAACAGATACTGAGAATTATACCCAGCATACAGGAGAAGAGAAGTGGTATTATGCAGAGTCCATGCATAAAGAATGAGAACAGATACTGAGAATTATACCCAGCATACAGGAGAAGAGAAGTGGTATTATGCAGAGTCCATGCATAAAGAATGAGAACAGATACTGAGAATTATACCCAGCATACAGGTGAAAAGAAGTGGTATTATGCAGAATCCATACATACAGAATGAGAACAGATACTGAGAATTATACCCAGCAAGAGAAGAGAAGTGGTATTATGCAGAGTCCATGCATACAGAATGAGAACAGATACTGAGAATTATACCCAGCATACAGGGGAAGAGAAGTGGTATTATGCAGAGTCCATACATACAGAATGAGAACAGATACTGGGAATTATACCCAGCATACAGGGGAAGAGAAGTGGTATTATGCAGAGTCCATACATACAGAATGAGAAGAGTTACTGAGAATTATACCCAGCATACAGGAGAAGAGAAGTGGTATTATGCAGAGCCCATACATATAGAATGATAACAGATACTGAGAATTATACCCAGCATACAGGAGAAGAGAAGTGGCATCATGCAGAATCCATGCATACAGAATGAGAACAGATACTGAGAATTATACCCAGCATACAGGAGAAGAGAAGTGGTATTATGCAGAATCCAGGCATACAGAATGAGAACAGATACTGAGAATTATACCCAGCAGTAGAAGAGAAGTGGTATTATGCAGAGTCCATGCATACAGAATGAAAACAGATACTGAGAATTATACCCAGCATACAGGAGAAGAGAAGTGGTATTATGCAGAGTCCATGCATACAGAATGAGAACAGATACTGAGAATTATACCCAGCAATAGAAGAGAAGAGGTATTATGCAGAATCCATGCATGCAGAATGAGAACAGATACTGAGAATTATACCAAGCATACAGGAGAAGAGAAGTGGTATTATGCAGAGTCCATGCATACAGAATGAGAACAGATACTGAGAATGATACCCAGCATACAGGAGAAGAGAAGTGGTATTATGCAGAGTCCATACATACAAAATGAGAACAGATACTGAGAATTATACCCGGCATACTGGAGAAGAGAAGTGGTATTATGCAGAGTCCATGCATACAGAATGAGAACAGATACTGAGAATTATACCCAGCAGGAGAAGAGAAGTGGTATTATGCAGAGTCCATGCATACAGAATGAGAACAGATACTGAGAATGATACCCAGCATACAGGAGAAGAGAAGTGGTATTATGCAGAGTCCATGCATACAGAATGAGAACAGATACTGAGAATTATACCCAGCATACAGGAGAAGAGAAGTGGTATTATGCAGAGTCCATGCATAAAGAATGAGAACAGATACTGAGAATTATACCCAGCATACAGGAGAAGAGAAGTGGTATTATGCAGAGTCCATGCATAAAGAATGAGAACAGATACTGAGAATTATACCCAGCATACAGGTGAAAAGAAGTGGTATTATGCAGAATCCATACATACAGAATGAGAACAGATACTGAGAATTATACCCAGCAAGAGAAGAGAAGTGGTATTATGCAGAGTCCATGCATACAGAATGAGAACAGATACTGAGAATTATACCCAGCATACAGGGGAAGAGAAGTGGTATTATGCAGAGTCCATACATACAGAATGAGAACAGATACTGGGAATTATACCCAGCATACAGGGGAAGAGACGTGGTATTATGCAGAGTCCATGCATAAAGAATGAGAACAGATACTGAGAATTATACCCAGCATACAGGTGAAAAGAAGTGGTATTATGCAGAATCCATACATACAGAATGAGAACAGATACTGAGAATTATACCCAGCAAGAGAAGAGAAGTGGTATTATGCAGAGTCCATGCATACAGAATGAGAACAGATACTGAGAATTATACCCAGCATACAGGGGAAGAGAAGTGGTATTATGCAGAGTCCATACATACAGAATGAGAACAGATACTGGGAATTATACCCAGCATACAGGGGAAGAGACGTGGTATTATGCAGAGTCCATGCATACAGAATGAGAACAGATACTGAGAATTATACCCAGCATACAGGGGAAGAGAAGTGGTATTATGCAGAGTCCATACATACAGAATGAGAAGAGTTACTGAGAATTATACCCAGCATACAGGAGAAGAGAAGTGGTATTATGCAGAGCCCATACATATAGAATGATAACAGATACTGAGAATTATACCCAGCATACAGGAGAAGAGAAGTGGCATCATGCAGAATCCATGCATACAGAATGAGAACAGATACTGAGAATTATACTCAGCATACAGGAGAAGAGAAGTGGTATTATGCAGAATCCAGGCATACAGAATGAGAACAGATACTGAGAATTATACCCAGCAGTAGAAGAGAAGTGGTATTATGCAGAGTCCATGCATACAGAATGAAAACAGATACTGAGAATTATACCCAGCATACAGGAGAAGAGAAGTGGTATTATGCAGAGTCCATGCATACAGAATGAGAACAGATACTGAGAATTATACCCAGCATACAGGAGAAGAGAAGTGGTATTATGCAGAGTCCATGCATACAGAATGAGAACAGATACTGAGAATTATACCCAGCAGTAGAAGAGAAGTGGTATTATGCAGAGTCCATGCATACAGAATGAGAACAGATACTGAGAATTATACCCAGCATACAGGTGAAAAGAAGTGGTATTATGCAGAATCCATACATACAGAATGAGAACAGATACTGAGAATTATACCCAGCAGGAGAAGAGAAGTGGTATTATGCAGAGTCCATGCATACAGAATGAGAACAGATACTGAGAATTATACCCAGCAGTAGAAGAGAAGTGGTATTATGCAGAGTCCATGCATACAGAATGAGAACAGATACTGAGAATTATACCCAGCATACAGGAGAAGAGAAGTGGTATTATGCAGAGTCCATGCATACAGAATGAGAACAGATACTGAGAATTATACCCAGCATACAGGGGAAAAGAAGTGGTATTATGCAGAGTCCATACATACAGAATGAGAACAGATACTGAGAATTATACCCAGCATACAGGAGAAGAGAAGTGGTATTATGCAGAGTCCATACATACAGAATGAGAACAGATACTGAGAATTATACCCAGCATACAGGAGAATAGAAGTGGTATTATGCAGAGTCCATACATACAGAATGAGAACAGATACTGAGAATTATACCCAGCATACAGGAGAAGAGAAGTGGTATTATGCAGAGTCCATACATACAGAATGAGAACAGATACTGAGAATTACACCCAGCAATAGAAGAGAAGAGGTATTATGCAGAATCCATGCATGCAGAATGAGAACAGATACTGAGAATTATACCCAGCATACAGGAAAAGAGAAGTGGTATTATGCAGAGTCCATACATACAGAATGAGAACAGATACTGTGAATTATACCCAGCATACAGGAGAAGAGAAGTGGTATTATGCAGAGTCCATACATACAGAATGAGAACAGATACTGGGAATTATACCCAGCATAGAGGGGAAGAGAAGTGGTATTATGCAGAGTCCATACATACAGAATGAGAAGAGTTACTGAGAATTATACCCAGCATACAGGAGAAGAGAAGTGGTATTATGCAGAGCCCATACATATAGAATGATAACAGATACTGAGAATTATACCCAGCATACAGGAGAAGAGAAGTGGCATCATGCAGAATCCATGCATACAGAATGAGAACAGATACTGAGAATTATACCCAGCATACAGGAGAAGAGAAGTGGTATTATGCAGACTCCATGCATACAGAATGAGAACAGATACTGAGAATTATACCCAGCATACAGGGGAAGAGAAGTGG
Source organism: Staurois parvus (assembly GCF_062004578.1). Lineage (NCBI taxonomy): Eukaryota > Metazoa > Chordata > Amphibia > Anura > Ranidae > Staurois > Staurois parvus. The sequence goes on from NW_028318463.1 coordinate 1,726,603, forward strand.
TATTATGCAGAGTCCATACATACAGAATGAGAACAGATACTGAGAATTATACCCAGCATACAGGGGAAGAGAAGTGGTATTATGCAGAGTCCATGCATACAGAATGAGAACAGATACTGAGAATTATACCCAGCATACAGGAGAATAGAAGTGGTATTATGCAGAGTCCATACATACAGAATGAGAACAGATACTGAGAATTATACCCAGCATACAGGAGAAGAGAAGTGGTATTATGCAGAGTCCATACATACAGAATGAGAACAGATACTGAGAATTATACCCGGCATACTGGAGAAGAGAAGTGGTATTATGCAGAGTCCATGCATACAGAATGAGAACAGATACTGAGAATTATACCCGGCATACTGGAGAAGAGAAGTGGTATTATGCAGAGTCCATGCATACAGAATGAGAACAGATACTGAGAATTACACCCAGCAGTAGAAGAGAAGTGGTATTATGCAGAGTCCATGCATACAGAATGAGAACAGATACTGAGAATGATACCCAGCATACAGGAGAAGAGAAGTGGTATTATGCAGAGTCCATACATACAAAATGAGAACAGATACTGAGAATTATACCCGGCATACTGGAGAAGAGAAGTGGTATTATGCAGAGTCCATGCCTACAGAATGAGAACAGATACTGAGAATTATACCCAGCAGGAGAAGAGAAGTGGTATTATGCAGAGTCCATGCATACAGAATGTGAACAGATACTGAGAATGATACCCAGCATACAGGAGAAGAGAAGTGGTATTATGCAGAGTCCATGCATACAGAATGAGAACAGATACTGAGAATTATACCCAGCATACAGGAGAAGAGAAGTGGTATTATGCAGAGTCCATGCATAAAGAATGAGAACAGATACTGAGAATTATACCCAGCATACAGGAGAAGAGAAGTGGTATTATGCAGAGTCCATGCATAAAGAATGAGAACAGATACTGAGAATTATACCCAGCATACAGGTGAAAAGAAGTGGTATTATGCAGAATCCATACATACAGAATGAGAACAGATACTGAGAATTATACCCAGCAAGAGAAGAGAAGTGGTATTATGCAGAGTCCATGCATAAAGAATGAGAACAGATACTGAGAATTATACCCAGCATACAGGGGAAGAGAAGTGGTATTATGCAGAGTCCATACATACAGAATGAGAACAGATACTGAGAATTATACCCAGCATACAGGGGAAGAGAAGTGGTATTATGCAGAATCCATACATACAGAATGAGAACAGATACTGAGAATTATACCCAGCAGGAGAAGAGAAGTGGTATTATGCAGAGTCCATGCATACAGAATGAGAACAGATACTGAGAATTATACCCAGCAGTAGAAGAGAAGTGGTATTATGCAGAGTCCATGCATACAGAATGAGAACAGATACTGAGAATTATACCCAGCATACAGGAGAAGAGAAGTGGTATTATGCAGAGTCCATGCATACAGAATGAGAACAGATACTGAGAATTATACCCAGCATACAGGGGAAGAGAAGTGGTATTATGCAGAGTCCATACATACAGAATGAGAACAGATACTGAGAATTATACCCAGCATACAGGGGAAGAGAAGTGGTATTATGCAGAGTCCATGCATACAGAATGAGAACAGATACTGAGAATTATACCCAGCATACAGGAGAATAGAAGTGGTATTATGCAGAGTCCATACATACAGAATGAGAACAGATACTGAGAATTATACCCAGCATACAGGAGAAGAGAAGTGGTATTATGCAGAGTCCATACATACAGAATGAGAACAGATACTGAGAATTATACCCAGCAATAGAAGAGAAGAGGTATTATGCAGAATCCATGCATGCAGAATGAGAACAAATACTGAGAATAATACCCAGCATACAGGAGAAGAGAAGTGGTATTATGCAAAGTCCATACATACAGAATGAGAACAGATACTGAGAATTATACCCAGCAATAGAAGAGAAGAGGTATTATGCAGAATCCATGCATACAGAATGAGAACAGATACTGAGAATTATACCCAGCATACAGGAAAAGAGAAGTGGTATTATGCAGAGTCCATACATACAGAATGAGAACAGATACTGTGAATTATACCCAGCATACAGGAGAAGAGAAGTGGTATTATGCAGAGTCCATACATACAGAATGAGAACAGATACTGGGAATTATACCCAGTATAGAGGGGAAGAGAAGTGGTATTATGCAGAGTCCATGCATACAGAATGAGAACAGATACTGAGAATTATACCCAGCATACAGGAAAAGAGAAGTGGTATTATGCAGAGTCCATACATACAGAATGAGAACAGATACTGTGAATTATACCCAGCATACAGGAGAAGAGAAGTGGTATTATGCAGAGTCCATACATACAGAATGAGAACAGATACTGGGAATTATACCCAGTATAGAGGGGAAGAGAAGTGGTATTATGCAGAGTCCATACATACAGAATGAGAAGAGTTACTGAGAATTATACCCAGCATACAGGAGAAGAGAAGTGGTATTATGCAGAGCCTATACATATAGAATGATAACAGATACTGAGAATTATACCCAGCATACAGGAGAAGAGAAGTGGCATCATGCAGAATCCATGCATACAGAATGAGAACAGATACTGAGAATTATACCCAGCATACAGGAGAAGAGAAGTGGTATTATGCAGACTCCATGCATACAGAATGAGAACAGATACTGAGAATTATACCCAGCATACAGGGGAAGAGAAGTGGTATTATGCAGAGTCCATACATACAGAATGAGAACAGATACTGAGAATTATACCCAGCATACAGGGGAAGAGAAGTGGTATTATGCAGAGTCCATGCATACAGAATGAGAACAGATACTGAGAATTATACCCAGCATACAGGAGAATAGAAGTGGTATTATGCAGAGTCCATACATACAGAATGAGAACAGATACTGAGAATTATACCCAGCATACAGGAGAAGAGAAGTGGTATTATGCAGAGTCCATACATACAGAATGAGAACAGATACTGAGAATTATACCCAGCATACAGGAAAAGAGAAGTGGTATTATGCAGAGTCCATGCATACAGAATGAGAACAGATACTGAGAATTATACCCGGCATACTGGAGAAGAGAAGTGGTATTATGCAGAGTCCATGCATACAGAATGAGAACAGATACTGAGAATTATACCCGGCATACTGGAGAAGAGAAGTGGTATTATGCAGAGTCCATGCATACAGAATGAGAACAGATACTGAGAATTACACCCAGCAGTAGAAGAGAAGTGGTATTATGCAGAGTCCATGCATACAGAATGAGAACAGATACTGAGAATGATACCCAGCATACAGGAGAAGAGAAGTGGTATTATGCAGAGTCCATACATACAAAATGAGAACAGATACTGAGAATTATACCCGGCATACTGGAGAAGAGAAGTGGTATTATGCAGAGTCCATGCATACAGAATGAGAACAGATACTGAGAATTATACCCAGCAGGAGAAGAGAAGTGGTATTATGCAGAGTCCATGCATACAGAATGAGAACAGATACTGAGAATGATACCCAGCATACAGGAGAAGAGAAGTGGTATTATGCAGAGTCCATGCATACAGAATGAGAACAGATACTGAGAATTATACCCAGCAAACAGGAGAAGAGAAGTGGTATTATGCAGAGTCCATGCATAAAGAATGAGAACAGATACTGAGAATTATACCCAGCATACAGGTGAAAAGAAGTGGTATTATGCAGAATCCATACATACAGAATGAGAACAGATACTGAGAATTATACCCAGCAAGAGAAGAGAAGTGGTATTATGCAGAGTCCATGCATACAGAATGAGAACAGATACTGAGAATTATACCCAGCATACAGGGGAAGAGAAGTGGTATTATGCAGAGTCCATACATACAGAATGAGAACAGATACTGGGAATTATACCCAGCATACAGGGGAAGAGACGTGGTATCATGCAGAGTCCATGCATAAAGAATGAGAACAGATACTGAGAATTATACCCAGCATACAGGTGAAAAGAAGTGGTATTATGCAGAATCCATACATACAGAATGAGAACAGATACTGAGAATTATACCCAGCAAGAGAAGAGAAGTGGTATTATGCAGAGTCCATGCATACAGAATGAGAACAGATACTGAGAATTATACCCAGCAGAATGAAAACAGATACTGAGAATTATACCCAGCATACAGTAGAAGAGAAGTGGTATTATGCAGAGCCCATGCATACAGAATGAGAACAGATACTGAGAATTATACCCAGCATACAGGAGAAGAGAAGTGGTATTATGCAGAGTCCATGCATACAGAATGAGAACAGATACTGAGAATTATACCCAGCAGTAGAAGAGAAGTGGTATTATGCAGAGTCCATGCATACAGAATGAGAACAGATACTGAGAATTATACCCAGCATACAGGTGAAAAGAAGTGGTATTATGCAGAATCCATACATACAGAATGAGAACAGATACTGAGAATTATACCCAGCAGGAGAAGAGAAGTGGTATTATGCAGAGTCCATGCATACAGAATGAGAACAGATACTGAGAATTATACCCAGCATACAGGAGAAGAGAAGTGGTATTATGCAGAGTCCATGCATACAGAATGAGAACAGATACTGAGAATTATACCCAGCATACAGGGGAAGAGAAGTGGTATTATGCAGAGTCCATACATACAGAATGAGAACAGATACTGAGAATTATACCCAGCATACAGGGGAAGAGAAGTGGTATTATGCAGAGTCCATGCATACAGAATGAGAACAGATACTGAGAATTATACCCAGCATACAGGAGAATAGAAGTGGTATTATGCAGAGTCCATACATACAGAATGAGAACAGATACTGAGAATTATACCCAGCATACAGGAGAAGAGAAGTGGTATTATGCAGAGTCCATACATACAGAATGAGAACAGATACTGAGAATTATACCCAGCATACAGGAGAATAGAAGTGGTATTATGCAGAGTCCATACATACAGAATGAGAACAGATACTGAGAATTATACCCAGCATACAGGAGAAGAGAAGTGGTATTATGCAGAGTCCATACATACAGAATGAGAACAGATACTGAGAATTATACCCAGCATACAGGAGAAGAGAAGTGGTATTATGCAGAGTCCATACATACAGAATGAGAACAGATACTGAGAATTATACCCAGCAATAGAAGAGAAGAGGTATTATGCAGAATCCATGCATGCAGAATGAGAACAAATACTGAGAATAATACCCAGCATACAGGAGAAGAGAAGTGGTATTATGCAGAGTCCATACATACAGAATGAGAACAGATACTGAGAATTATACCCAGCAATAGAAGAGAAGAGGTATTATGCAGAATCCATGCATGCAGAATGAGCACAGATACTGAGAATTATACCCAGCATACAGGAAAAGAGAAGTGGTATTATGCAGAGTCCATGCATACAGAATGAGAACAGATACTGAGAATTATACCCGGCATACTGGAGAAGAGAAGTGGTATTATGCAGAGTCCATGCATACAGAATGAGAACAGATACTGAGAATTATACCCGGCATACTGGAGAAGAGAAGTGGTAGTATGCAGAGTCCATGCATACAGAATGAGAACAGATACTGAGAATTACACCAAGCAGTAGAAGAGAAGTGGTATTATGCAGAGTCCATGCATACAGAATGAGAACAGATACTGAGAATGATACCCAGCATACAGGAGAAGAGAAGTGGTATTATGCAGAGTCCATACATACAAAATGAGAACAGATACTGAGAATTATATCCGGCATACTGGAGAAGAGAAGTGGTATTATGCAGAGTCCATGCATACAGAATGAGAACAGATACTGAGAATTATACCCAGCAGTAGAAGAGAAGTGGTATTATGCAGAGTCCATGCATACAGAATGAGAACAGATACTGAGAATTATACCCAGCAGTAGAAGAGAAGTGGTATTATGCAGAGTCCATACATACAGAATGAGAACAGATACTGGGAATTATACCCAGCATACAGGGGAAGAGACGTGGTATTATGCAGAGTCCATACATACAGAATGAGAAGAGTTACTGAGAATTATACCCAGCATACAGGAGAAGAGAAGTGGTATTATGCAGAGTCCATACATACAGAATGAGAACAGATACTGAGAATTATACCCAGCATACAGGAGAAGAGAAGTGGCATCATGCAGAATCCATGCATACAGAATGAGAACAGATACTGAGAATTATACCCAGCATACAGGAGAAGAGAAGTGGTATTATGCAGAATCCAGGCATACAGAATGAGAACAGATACTGAGAATTATACCCAGCAGTAGAAGAGAAGTGGTATTATGCAGAGTCCATGCATACAGAATGAGAACAGATACTGAGAATTATACCCAGCATACAGGTGAAAATAAGTGGTATTATGCAGAATCCATACATACAGAATGAGAACAGATACTGAGAATTATACCCAGCAGGAGAAGAGAAGTGGTATTATGCAGAGTCCATGCATACAGAATGAGAACAGATACTGAGAATTATACCCAGCAGTAGAAGAGAAGTGGTATTATGCAGAGTCCATGCATACAGAATGAGAACAGATACTGAGAATTATACCCAGCATACAGGAGAAGAGAAGTGGTATTATGCAGAGTCCATGCATACAGAATGAGAACAGATACTGAGAATTATACCCAGCATACAGGGGAAGAGAAGTGGAATTATGCAGAGTCCATGCATACAGAATGAGAACAGATACTGAGAATTATACCCAGCATACAGGAGAATAGAAGTGGTATTATGCAGAGTCCATACATACAGAATGAGAACAGATACTGAGAATTATACCCAGCATACAGGAGAAGAGAAGTGGTATTATGCAGAGTCCATACATACAGAATGAGAACAGATACTGAGAATTATACTCAGCAATAGAAGAGAAGAGGTATTATGCAGAATCCATGCATGCAGAATGAGAACAAATACTGAGAATAATACCCAGCATACAGGAGAAGAGAAGTGGTATTATGCAGAGTCCATACATACAGAATGAGAACAGATACTGAGAATTATACCCAGCAATAGAAGAGAAGAGGTATTATGCAGAATCCATGCATGCAGAATGAGAACAGATACTGAGAATTATACCCAGCATACAGGAAAAGAGAAGTGGTATTATGCAGAGTCCATGCATACAGAATGAGAACAGATACTGAGAATTATACCCGGCATACTGGAGAAGAGAAGTGGTATTATGCAGAGTCCATGCATACAGAATGAGAACAGATACTGAGAATTACACCAAGCAGTAGAAGAGAAGTGGTATTATGCAGAGTCCATGCATACAGAATGAGAATAGATACTGAGAATGATACCCAGCATACAGGAGAAGAGAAGTGGTATTATGCAGAGTCCATACATACAAAATGAGAACAGATACTGAGAATTATACCCGGCATACTGGAGAAGAGAAGTGGTATTATGCAGAGTCCATGCATACAGAATGAGAACAGATACTGAGAATTATACCCAACAGTAGAAGAGAAGTGGTATTATGCAGAATCCATGCAAACAGAATGAGAACAGATACTGAGAATTATACCCAGCATACAGGAGAAGAGAAGTGGTATTATGCAGAGTCCATGCATACAGAATGAGAACAGATACTGAGAATTATACCCAGCATACAGGAGAAGAGAAGTGGTATTATGCAGACTCCATGCATACAGAATGATAACAGATACTGAGAATTATACCCAGCATACAGGAGAAGAGAAGTGGCATCATGCAGAGTCCATGCATACAGAATGAGAACAGATACTGAGAATTATACCCAGCATACAGGAGAAGAGAAGTGGCATCATGCAGAGTCCATGCATACAGAATGAGAACCCTGCGCTCAAATACAGTATTACATGAGACTGCTAGAAATCATTACTATAACAGTACAATAGGGAAACACAGATTAGGGCATGCAGGGGCCCTAGGGCGGCATGCAGGGGCCCTAGGGGCTGCAAGCGGCCCCTAGGCTTGTAGGTTGGACACCAGGGGATTACATTCTCCTTGTAAAAAACACCCGGGATACACCATATTTACTGAATTCTGTTTTTAGTATTCCTTAAAAGTTCAAACATCCTTTGTGTTTTTTAAATAAATTCCTTTTTTTTTTAAAGTTTTTTTTGACAAATCTTAACTTTTGTTTTAACTGTGACCCGGCCGCAGCTTCTCACACTCTTTCCCACCATTTAGTTTTTACATTTACTGGCTGCTCCCAAATACCAACTTCAAGCTGAAGCTCTGCTGCAGAGCTGTATGTGATCCCAGATCTCCTCCTCCTCCACCTGTCATCATGGGGCATCCTGGGAGCTTCTGACTCCGCCCATCACTGCGCCGATCCTCCTGTATTGAGATGGAAGTGGAGGATTATGTTATGTTGAATAAAATGCGTCTTCTGCTGACATCGCTCTGCGCTCTGCTATCCATGTCTGGAATGAGAACAGACACTGAGAATTATACCCAGCAGGAGAAGAGAAGTGGTATTATGCAGAGTCCATGCATACAGAATGAGAACAGATACTGAGAATTATACCCAGCAGGAGAAGAGAAGTGGTATTATGCAGAGTCCATGCATACAGAATGAAAACAGATACTGAGAATTATACCCAGCATACAGGAGAAGAGAAGTGGTATTATGCAGAGCCCATACATATAGAATGATAACAGATACTGAGAATTATACCCAGCATACAGGAGAAGAGAAGTGGCATCATGCAGAGTCCATGCATACAGAATGAGAACAGATACTGAGAATTATACCCAGCATACAGGAGAATAGAAGTGGTATTATGCAGAGTCCATACATACAGAATGAGAACAGATACTGAGAATTATACCCAGCATACAGGAGAAGAGAAGTGGTATTATGCAGAGTCCATACATACAGAATGAGAACAGATACTGAGAATTATACCCAGCAATAGAAGAGAAGAGGTATTATGCAGAATCCATGCATGCAGAATGAGAACAGATACTGAGAATTATACCCAGCATACAGGAAAAGAGAAGTGGTATTATGCAGAGTCCATGCATACAGAATGAGAACAGATACTGAGAATTATACCCGGCATACTGGAGAAGAGAAGTGGTATTATGCAGAGTCCATGCATACAGAATGAGAACAGATACTGAGAATTACACCAAGCAGTAGAAGAGAAGTGGTATTATGCAGAGTCCATGCATACAGAATGAGAACAGATACTGAGAATGATACCCAGCATACAGGAGAAGAGAAGTGGTATTATGCAGAGTCCATACATACAAAATGAGAACAGATACTGAGAATTATACCCGGCATACTGGAGAAGAGAAGTGGTATTATGCAGAGTCCATGCATACAGAATGAGAACAGATACTGAGAATTATACCCAGCAGTAGAAGAGAAGTGGTATTATGCAGAATCCATGCAAACAGAATGAGAACAGATACTGAGAATTATACCCAGCATACAGGAGAAGAGAAGTGGTATTATGCAGAGTCCATGCATACAGAATGAGAACAGATACTGAGAATTATACCCAGCATACAGGAGAAGAGAAGTGGTATTATGCAGACTCCATGCATACAGAATGATAACAGATACTGAGAATTATACCCAGCATACAGGAGAAGAGAAGTGGCATCATGCAGAGTCCATGCATACAGAATGAGAACCCTGCGCTCAAATACAGTATTACATGAGACTGCTAGAAATCATTACTATAACAGTACAATAGGGAAACACAGATTAGGGCATGCAGGGGCCCTAGGGCGGCATGCAGGGGCCCTAGGGGCTGCAAGCGGCCCCTAGGCTTGTAGGTTGGACACCAGGGGATTACATTCTCCTTGTAAAAAACACCCGGGATACACCATATTTACTGAATTCTGTTTTTAGTATTCCTTAAAAGTTCAAACATCCTTTGTGTTTTTTAAATAAATTCCTTTTTTTTTTAAAGTTTTTTTTGACAAATCTTAACTTTTGTTTTAACTGTGACCCGGCCGCAGCTTCTCACACTCTTTCCCACCATTTAGTTTTTACATTTACTGGCTGCTCCCAAATACCAACTTCAAGCTGAAGCTCTGCTGCAGAGCTGTATGTGATCCCAGATCTCCTCCTCCTCCACCTGTCATCATGGGGCATCCTGGGAGCTTCTGACTCCGCCCATCACTGCGCCGATCCTCCTGTATTGAGATGGAAGTGGAGGATTATGTTATGTTGAATAAAATGCGTCTTCTGCTGACATCGCTCTGCGCTCTGCTATCCATGTCTGGAATGAGAACAGACACTGAGAATTATACCCAGCAGGAGAAGAGAAGTGGTATTATGCAGAGTCCATGCATACAGAATGAGAACAGATACTGAGAATTATACCCAGCAGGAGAAGAGAAGTGGTATTATGCAGAGTCCATGCATACAGAATGAAAACAGATACTTAGAATTATACCCAGCATACAGGAGAAGAGAAGTGGTATTATGCAGAGCCCATACATATAGAATGATAACAGATACTGAGAATTATACCCAGCATACAGGAGAAGAGAAGTGGTATTATGCAGAGTCCATGCATACAGAATGAGAACAGATACTGAGAATTATACCCAGCAGTAGAAGAGAAGTGGTATTATGCAGAGTCCATGCATACAGAATGAGAACAGATACTGAGAATTATACCCAGCATACAGGAGAAGAGAAGTGGTATTATGCAGAGTCCATACATACAGAATGAGAAGAGATACTGAGAATTATACCCAGCATACAGGAGAAGAGAAGTGGTATTATGCAGAGCCCATACATATAGAATGATAACAGATACTGAGAATTATACCCAGCATACAGGAGAAGAGAAGTGGCATCATGCAGAATCCATGCATACAGAATGAGAACAGATACTGAGAATTATACCCAGCATACAGGAGAAGAGAAGTGGTATTATGCAGAGTCCATGCATACAGAATGAGAACAGATACTGGGAATTATACCCAGCAGTAGAAGAGAAGTGGTATTATGCAGAGTCCATGCATACAGAATGAAAACAGATACTGAGAATTATACCCAGCATACAGGAGAAGAGAAGTGGTATTATGCAGAGTCCATGCATACAGAATGAGAACAGATACTGAGAATTATACCCAGCATACAGGAGAAGAGAAGTGGTATTATGCAGAGTCCATGCATACAGAATGAGAACAGATACTGAGAATTATACCCAGCATACAGGGGAAGAGAAGTGGTATTATGCAGAGTCCATACATACAGAATGAGAACAGATACTGAGAATTATACCCAGCATACAGGGGAAGAGAAGTGGTATTATGCAGAGTCCATGCATACAGAATGAGAACAGATACTGAGAATTATACCCAGCATACAGGAGAATAGATGTGGTATTATGCAGAGTCCATACATACAGAATGAGAACAGATACTGAGAATTATACCCAGCATACAGGAGAAGAGAAGTGGTATTATGCAGAGTCCATACATACAGAATGAGAACAGATACTGAGAATTATACCCAGCAATAGAAGAGAAGAGGTATTATGCAGAATCCATGCATGCAGAATGAGAACAAATACTGAGAATAATACCCAGCATACAGGAGAAGAGAAGTGGTATTATGCAGAGTCCATACATACAGAATGAGAACAGATACTGAGAATTATACCCAGCAATAGAAGAGAAGAGGTATTATGCAGAATACATGCATGCAGAATGAGAACAGATACTGAGAATTATACCCAGCATACAGGAAAAGAGAAGTGGTATTATGCAGAGTCCATGCATACAGAATGAGAACAGATACTGAGAATTATACCCGGCATACTGGAGAAGAGAAGTGGTATTATGCAGAGTCCATGCATACAGAATGAGAACAGATACTGAGAATTATACCCGGCATACTGGAGAAGAGAAGTGGTAGTATGCAGAGTCCATGCATACAGAATGAGAACAGATACTGAGAATTACACCAAGCAGTAGAAGAGAAGTGGTATTATGCAGAGTCCATGCATACAGAATGAGAACAGATACTGAGAATGATACCCAGCATACAGGAGAAGAGAAGTGGTATTATGCAGAGTCCATACATACAAAATGAGAACAGATACTGAGAATTATACCCGGCATACTGGAGAAGAGAAGTGGTATTATGCAGAGTCCATGCATACAGAATGAGAACAGATACTGAGAATTATACCCAGCAGTAGAAGAGAAGTGGTATTATGCAGAGTCCATGCATACAGAATGAGAACAGATACTGAGAATTATACCCAGCAGTAGAAGAGAAGTGGTATTATGCAGAGTCCATACATACAGAATGAGAACAGATACTGTGAATTATACCCAGCAGTAGAAGAGAAGTGGTATTATGCAGAGTCCATACATACAGAATGAGAACAGATACTGGGAATTATACCCAGCATACAGGGGAAGAGAAGTGGTATTATGCAGAGTCCATACATACAGAATGAGAAGAGTTACTGAGAATTATACCCAGCATACAGGAGAAGAGAAGTGGTATTATGCAGAGCCCATACATACAGAATGATAACAGATACTGAGAATTATACCCAGCATACAGGAGAAGAGAAGTGGCATCATGCAGAATCCATGCATACAGAATGAGAACAGATACTGAGAATTATACCCAGCATACAGGAGAAGAGAAGTGGTATTATGCAGACTCCATGCATACAGAATGAGAACAGATACTGAGAATTATACCCAGCATACAGGGGAAGAGAAGTGGTATTATGCAGAGTCCATACATACAGAATGAGAACAGATACTGAGAATTATACCCAGCATACAGGGGAAGAGAAGTGGTATTATGCAGAATCCATACATACAGAATGAGAACAGATATTGAGAATTATACCCAGCATACAGGAGAATAGAAGTGGTATTATGCAGAGTCCATACATACAGAATGAGAACAGATACTGAGAATTATACCCAGCATACAGGAGAAGAGAAGTGGTATTATGCAGAGTCCATACATACAGAATGAGAACAGATACTGAGAATTATACCCAGCAATAGAAGAGAAGAGGTATTATGCAGAATCCATGCATGCAGAATGAGAACAGATACTGAGAATTATACCCAGCATACAGGAAAAGAGAAGTGGTATTATGCAGAGTCCATGCATACAGAATGAGAACAGATACTGAGAATTATACCCGGCATACTGGAGAAGAGAAGTGGTATTATGCAGAGTCCATGCATACAGAATGAGAACAGATACTGAGAATTATACCCGTCATACTGGAGAAGAGAAGTGGTAGTATGCAGAGTCCATGCATACAGAATGAGAACAGATACTGAGAATTACACCAAGCAGTAGAAGAGAAGTGGTATTATGCAGAGTCCATGCATACAGAATGAGAACAGATACTGAGAATGATACCCAGCATACAGGAGAAGAGAAGTGGTATTATGCAGAGTCCATACATACAAAATGAGAACAGATACTGAGAATTATATCCGGCATACTGGAGAAGAGAAGTGGTATTATGCAGAGTCCATGCATACAGAATGAGAACAGATACTGAGAATTATACCCAGCAGTAGAAGAGAAGTGGTATTATGCAGAGTCCATGCATACAGAATGAGAACAGATACTGAGAATTATACCCAGCAGTAGAAGAGAAGTGGTATTATGCAGAGTCCATACATACAGAATGAGAAGAGTTACTGAGAATTATACCCAGCATACAGGAGAAGAGAAGTGGTATTATGCAGAGTCCATACATACAGAATGAGAACAGATACTGAGAATTATACCCAGCATACAGGAGAAGAGAAGTGGCATCATGCAGAATCCAGGCATACAGAATGAGAACAGATACTGAGAATTATACCCAGCAGTAGAAGAGAAGTGGTATTATGCAGAGTCCATGCATACAGAATGAGAACAGATACTGAGAATTATACCCAGCATACAGGTGAAAAGAAGTGGTATTATGCAGAATCCATACATACAGAATGAGAACAGATACTGAGAATTATACCCAGCAGGAGAAGAGAAGTGGTATTATGCAGAGTCCATGCATACAGAATGAGAACAGATACTGAGAATTATACCCAGCAGTAGAAGAGAAGTGGTATTATGCAGAGTCCATGCATACAGAATGAGAACAGATACTGAGAATTATACCCAGCATACAGGAGAAGAGAAGTGGTATTATGCAGAGTCCATGCATACAGAATGAGAACAGATACTGAGAATTATACACAGCATACAGGGGAAGAGAAGTGGTATTATGCAGAGTCCATACATACAGAATGAGAACAGATACTGAGAATTATACCCAGCAATAGAAGAGAAGAGGTATTATGCAGAATCCATGCATGCAGAATGAGAACAAATACTGAGAATAATACCCAGCATACAGGAGAAGAGAAGTGGTATTATGCAGAGTCCATACATACAGAATGAGAACAGATACTGAGAATTATACCCAGCATACAGGAGAAGAGAAGTGGTATTATGCAGAGTCCATGCATACAGAATGAGAACAGATACTGAGAATAATACCCAGCATATAGGGGAAGAGAAGTGGTATTATGCAGAATCCATGCATGCAGAATGAGAACAGATACTGAGAATTATACCCAGCATACAGGAAAAGAGAAGTGGTATTATGCAGAGTCCATGCATACAGAATGAGAACAAATACTGAGAATTATACCGAGCATACAGGAGAAGAGAAGTGGTATTATGCAGAGTCCATACATACAGAATGAGAACAGATACTGAGAATTATACCCGGCATACTGGAGAAGAGAAGTGGTATTATGCAGAGTCCATGCATACAGAATGAGAACAGATACTGAGAATTACACCAAGCAGTAGAAGAGAAGTGGTATTATGCAGAGTCCATGCATACAGAATGAGAACAGATACTGAGAATGATACCCAGCATACAGGAGAAGAGAAGTGGTATTATGCAGAGTCCATACATACAAAATGAGAACAGATACTGAGAATTATACCCGGCATACTGGAGAAGAGAAGTGGTATTATGCAGAGTCCATGCATACAGAATGAGAACAGATACTGAGAATTATACCCAGCAGTAGAAGAGAAGTGGTATTATGCAGAATCCATGCAAACAGAATGAGAACAGATACTGAGAATTATACCCAGCATACAGGAGAAGAGAAGTGGTATTATGCAGAGTCCATGCATACAGAATGAGAACAGATACTGAGAATTATACCCAGCATACAGGAGAAGAGAAGTGGTATTATGCAGAGTCCATGCATAAAGAATGAGAACAGATACTGAGAATTATACCCAGCATACAGGGGAAGAGAAGTGGTATTATGCAGAGTCCATACATACAGAATGAGAACAGATACTGGGAATTATACCCAGCATACAGGGGAAGAGACGTGGTATTATGCAGAGTCCATGCATACAGAATGAGAACAGATACTGAGAATTATACCCAGCATACAGGGGAAGAGAAGTGGTATTATGCAGAGTCCATACATACAGAATGAGAAGAGATACTGAGAATTATACCCAGCATACAGGAGAAGAGAAGTGGTATTATGCAGAGCCCATACATATAGAATGATAACAGATACTGAGAATTATACCCAGCATACAGGAGAAGAGAAGTGGCATCATGCAGAATCCATGCATACAGAATGAGAACAGATACTGAGAATTATACCCAGCATACAGGAGAAGAGAAGTGGTATTATGCAGAATCCAGGCATACAGAATGAGAACAGATACTGAGAATTATACCCAGCAGTAGAAGAGAAGTGGTATTATGCAGAGTCCATGCATACAGAATGAGAACAGATACTGAGAATTATACCCAGCATACAGGAGAAGAGAAGTGGTATTATGCAGAGTCCATGCATACAGAATGAGAACAGATACTGAGAATTATACCCAGCAGTAGAAGAGAAGTGGTATTATGCAGAGTCCATGCATACAGAATGAGAACAGATACTGAGAATTATACCCAGCATACAGGTGAAAAGAAGTGGTATTATGCAGAATCCATACATACAGAATGAGAACAGATACTGAGAATTATACCCAGCAGGAGAAGAGAAGTGGTATTATGCAGAGTCCATGCATACAGAATGAGAACAGATACTGAGAATTATACCCAGCAGTAGAAGAGAAGTGGTATTATGCAGAGTCCATGCATACAGAATGAGAACAGATACTGAGAATTATACCCAGCATACAGGAGAAGAGAAGTGGTATTATGCAGAGTCCATGCATACAGAATGAGAACAGATACTGAGAATTATACCCAGCATACAGGGTAAGAGAAGTGGTATTATGCAGAGTCCATACATACAGAATGAGAACAGATACTGGGAATTATACCCAGCATACAGGGGAAGAGACGTGGTATTATGCAGAGTCCATGCATACAGAATGAGAACAGATACTGAGAATTATACCCAGCATACAGGGGAAGAGAAGTGGTATTATGCAGAGTCCATACATACAGAATGAGAACAGATACTGAGAATTATACCCAGCAGTAGAAGAGAAGTGGTATTATGCAGAGTCCATGCATACAGAATGAGAACAGATACTGAGAATGATACCCAGCATAGAGGAGAAGAAAAGTGGTATTATGCAGAGTCCATGCATACAGAATGAGAACAGATACTGAGAATGATACCCAGCATACAGGAGAAGAGAAGTGGTATTATGCAGAGTCCATGCATACAGAATGAGAACAGATACTGAGAATTATACCCAGCATACAGGAGAAGAGAAGTGGTATTATGCAGAGTCCATGCATAAAGAATGAGAACAGATACTGAGAATTATACCCAGCATACAGGAGAAGAGAAGTGGTATTATGCAGAGTCCATGCATAAAGAATGAGAACAGATACTGAGAATTATACCCAGCATACAGGTGAAAAGAAGTGGTATTATGCAGAGTCCATGCATACAGAATGAGAACAGATACTGAGAATTATACCCAGCATACAGGAGAAGAGAAGTGGTATTATGCAGAGTCCATGCATACAGAATGAGAACAGATACTGAGAATTATACCAAGCATACAGGTGAAAAGAAGTGGTATTATGCAGAATCCATACATACAGAATGAGAACAGATACTGAGAATTATACCCAGCAAGAGAAGAGAAGTGGTATTAGGCAGAGTCCATGCATACAGAATGAGAACAGATACTGAGAATTATACCCAGCATACAGGGGAAGAGAAGTGGTATTATGCAGAGTCCATACATACAGAATGAGAACAGATACTGGGAATTATACCCAGCATACAGGGGAAGAGACGTGGTATTATGCAGTGTCCATGCATAAAGAATGAGAACAGATACTGAGAATTATACCCAGCATACAGGTGAAAATAAGTGGTATTATGCAGAATCCATACATACAGAATGAGAACAGATACTGAGAATTATACCCAGCAAGAGAAGAGAAGTGGTATTAGGCAGAGTCCATGCATACAGAATGAGAACAGATACTGAGAATTATACCCAGCATACAGGGGAAGAGAAGTGGTATTATGCAGAGTCCATACATACAGAATGAGAACAGATACTGGGAATTATACCCAGCATACAGGGGAAGAGACGTGGTATTATGCAGAGTCCATGCATACAGAATGAGAACAGATACTGAATATTATACCTAGCATACAGGGGAAGAGACGTGGTATTATGCAGAGTCCATACATACAGAATGAGAAGAGTTACTGAGAATTATACCCAGCATACAGGAGAAGAGAAGTGGTATTATGCAGAGCCCATACATATAGAATGATAACAGATACTGAGAATTATACCCAGCATACAGGAGAAGAGAAGTGGCATCATGCAGAATCCATGCATACAGAATGAGAACAGATACTGAGAATTATACCCAGCATACAGGAGAAGAGAAGTGGTATTATGCAGAATCCAGGCATACAGAATGAGAACAGATACTGAGAATTATACCCAGCAGTAGAAGAGAAGTGGTATTATGCAGAGTCCATGCATACAGAATGAAAACAGATACTGAGAATTATACCCAGCATACAGGAGAAGAGAAGTGGTATTATGCAGAGTCCATGCATACAGAATGAGAACAGATACTGAGAATTATACCCAGCATACAGGAGAAGAGAAGTGGTATTATGCAGAGTCCATGCATACAGAATGAGAACAGATACTGAGAATTATACCCAGCAGTAGAAGAGAAGTGGTATTATGCAGAGTCCATGCATACAGAATGAGAACAGATACTGAGAATTATACCCAGCATACAGGTGAAAAGAAGTGGTATTATGCAGAATCCATACATACAGAATGAGAACAGATACTGAGAATTATACCCAGCAGGAGAAGAGAAGTGGTATTATGCAGAGTCCATGCATACAGAATGAGAACAGATACTGAGAATTATACCCAGCAGTAGAAGAGAAGTGGTATTATGCAGAGTCCATGCATACAGAATGAGAACAGATACTGAGAATTATACCCAGCATACAGGAGAAGAGAAGTGGTATTATGCAGAGTCCATGCATACAGAATGAGAACAGATACTGAGAATTATACCCAGCATACAGGGGAAGAGAAGTGGTATTATGCAGAGTCCATACATACAGAATGAGAACAGATACTGAGAATTATACCCAGCATACAGGGGAAGAGAAGTGGTATTATGCAGAGTCCATGCATACAGAATGAGAACAGATACTGAGAATTATACCCAGCATACAGGAGAATAGAAGTGGTATTATGCAGAGTCCATACATACAGAATGAGAACAGATACTGAGAATTATACCCAGCATACAGGAGAAGAGAAGTGGTATTATGCAGAGTCCATACATACAGAATGAGAACAGATACTGAGAATTATACCCAGCAATAGAAGAGAAGAGGTATTATGCAGAATCCATGCATGCAGAATGAGAACAAATACTGATAATAATATCCAGCATAAAGGAGAAGAGAAGTGGTATTATGCAGAGTCCATACATACAGAATGAGAACAGATACTGAGAATTATACCCAGCAATAGAAGAGAAGAGGTATTATGCAGAATCCATGCATGCAGAATGAGAACAGATACTGAGAATTATACCCAGCATACAGGAAAAGAGAAGTGGTATTATGCAGAGTCCATGCATACAGAATGAGAACAGATACTGAGAATTATACCCGGCATACTGGAGAAGAGAAGTGGTATTATGCAGAGTCCATGCATACAGAATGAGAACAGATACTGAGAATTATACCCGGCATACTGGAGAAGAGAAGTGGTATTATGCAGAGTCCATGCATACAGAATGAGAACAGATACTGAGAATTACACCAAGCAGTAGAAGAGAAGTGGTATTATGCAGAGTCCATGCATACAGAATGAGAACAGATACTGAGAATGATACCCAGCATACAGGGGAAGAGAAGTGGTATTATGCAGAGTCCATACATACAAAATGAGAACAGATACTGAGAATTATACCCGGCATACTGGAGAAGAGAAGTGGTATTATGCAGAGTCCATGCATACAGAATGAGAACAGATACTGAGAATTATACCCAGCAGTAGAAGAGAAGTGGTATTATGCAGAGTCCATGCAAACAGAATGAGAACAGATACTGAGAATTATACCCAGCAGTAGAAGAGAAGTGGTATTATGCAGAGTCCATACATACAGAATGAGAACAGATACTGTGAATTATACCCAGCAGTAGAAGAGAAGTGGTATTATGCAGAGTCCATACATACAGAATGAGAACAGATACTGGGAATTATACCCAGCATACAGGGGAAGAGAAGTGGTATTATGCAGAGTCCATGCATACAGAATGAGAAGAGTTACTGAGAATTATACCCAGCATACAGGAGAAGAGAAGTGGTATTATGCAGAGCCCATACATATAGAATGATAACAGATACTGAGAATTATACCCAGCATACAGGAGAAGAGAAGTGGCATCATGCAGAATCCATGCATACAGAATGAGAACAGATACTGAGAATTATACCCAGCATACAGGAGAAGAGAAGTGGTATTATGCAGAGTCCATGCATACAGAATGAGAACAGATACTGAGAATTATACCCAGCATACAGGAGAAGAGAAGTGGTATTATGCAGAGTCCATGCACACAGAATGAGAATAGATACTGAGAATTATACCCAGCATACAGGAGAATAGAAGTGGTATTATGCAGAGTCCATACATACAGAATGAGAACAGATACTGAGAATTATACCCAGCATACAGGGGAAGAGAAGTGGTATTATGCAGAGTCCATGCACACAGAATGAGAACAGATACTGAGAATTATACCCAGCATACAGGAGAATAGAAGTGGTATTATGCAGAGTCCATACATACAGAATGAGAACAGATACTGAGAATTATACCCAGCATACAGGAGAAGAGAAGTGGTATTATGCAGAGTCCATACATACAGAATGAGAACAGATACTGAGAATTATACCCAGCAATAGAAGAGAAGAGGTATTATGCAGAATCCATGCATGCAGAATGAGAACAGATACTGAGAATTATACCCAGCATACAGGAAAAGAGAAGTGGTATTATGCAGAGTCCATGCATACAGAATGAGAACAGATACTGAGAATTATACCCGGCATACTGGAGAAGAGAAGTGGTATTATGCAGAGTCCATGCATACAGAATGAGAACAGATACTGAGAATTATACCCGGCATACTGGAGAAGAGAAGTGGTATTATGCAGAGTCCATGCATACAGAATGAGAACAGATACTGAGAATTACACCCAGCAGTAGAAGAGAAGTGGTATTATGCAGAGTCCATGCATACAGAATGAGAACAGATACTGAGAATGATACCCAGCATACAGGAGAAGAGAAGTGGTATTATGCAGAGTCCATGCATACAGAATGAGAACAGATACTGAGAATTATACCCAGCATACAGGAGAAGAGAAGTGGTATTATGCAGAGTCCATGCATAAAGAATGAGAACAGATACTGAGAATTATACCCAGCATACAGGAGAAGAGAAGTGGTATTATGCAGAGTCCATGCATAAAGAATGAGAACAGATACTGAGAATTATACCCAGCATACAGGTGAAAAGAAGTGGTATTATGCAGAATCCATACATACAGAATGAGAACAGATACTGAGAATTATACCCAGCAAGAGAAGAGAAGTGGTATTATGCAGAGTCCATGCATACAGAATGAGAACAGATACTGAGAATTATACCCAGCATACAGGGGAAGAGAAGTGGTATTATGCAGAGTCCATACATACAGAATGAGAACAGATACTGGGAATTATACCCAGCATACAGGGGAAGAGACGTGGTATTATGCAGAGTCCATGCATACAGAATGAGAACAGATACTGAGAATTATACCCAGCATACAGGGGAAGAGAAGTGGTATTATGCAGAGTCCATACATACAGAATGAGAAGAGTTACTGAGAATTATACCCAGCATACAGGAGAAGAGAAGTGGTATTATGCAGAGACCATACATATAGAATGATAACAGATACTGAGAATTATACCCAGCATACAGGAGAAGAGAAGTGGCATCATGCAGAATCCATGCATACAGAATGAGAACAGATACTGAGAATTATACCCAGCATACAGGAGAAGAGAAGTGGTATTATGCAGAGTCCATGCATACAGAATGAGAACAGATACTGAGAATTATACCCAGCATACAGGGGAAGAGAAGTGGTATTATGCAGAGTCCATACATACAGAATGAGAACAGATACTGAGAATTATACCCAGCATACAGGGGAAGAGAAGTGGTATTATGCAGAGTCCATACATACAGAATGAGAACAGATACTGAGAATTATACCCAGCATACAGGAGAAGAGAAGTGGTATTATGCAGAGTCCATACATACAGAATGAGAACAGATACTGAGAATTATATCCAGCAATAGAAGAGAAGAGGTATTATGCAGAATCCATGCATGCAGAATGAGAACAGATACTGAGAATTATACCCAGCATACAGGAAAAGAGAAGTGGTATTATGCAGAGACCATGCATACAGAATGAGAACAGATACTGAGAATTATACCCGGCATACTGGAGAAGAGAAGTGGTATTATGCAGAGTCCATGCATACAGAATGAGAACAGATACTGAGAATTATACCCGGCATACTGGAGAAGAGAAGTGGTATTATGCAGAGTCCATGAATACAGAATGAGAACAGATACTGAGAATTACACCCAGCAGTAGAAGAGAAGTGGTATTATGCAGAGTCCATGCATACAGAATGAGAACAGATACTGAGAATGATACCCAGCATACAGGAGAAGAGAAGTGGTATTATGCAGAGTCCATACATACAAAATGAGAACAGATACTGAGAATTATACCCGGCATACTGGAGAAGAGAAGTGGTATTATGCAGAGTCCATGCATACAGAATGAGAACAGATACTGAGAATTATACCCAGCAGGAGAAGAGAAGTGGTATTATGCAGAGTCCATGCATACAGAATGAGAACAGATACTGAGAATGATACCCAGCATACAGGAGAAGAGAAGTGGTATTATGCAGAGTCCATGCATACAGAATGAGAACAGATACTGAGAATTATACCCAGCATACAGGAGAAGAGAAGTGGTATTATGCAGAGTCCATGCATAAAGAATGAGAACAGATACTGAGAATTATACCCAGCATACAGGAGAAGAGAAGTGGTATTATGCAGAGTCCATGCATAAAGAATGAGAACAGATACTGAGAATTATACCCAGCATACAGGTGAAAAGAAGTGGTATTATGCAGAATCCATACATACAGAATGAGAACAGATACTGAGAATTATACCCAGCAAGAGAAGAGAAGTGGTATTATGCAGAGTCCATGCATAAAGAATGAGAACAGATACTGAGAATTATACCCAGCATACAGGGGAAGAGAAGTGGTATTATGCAGAGTCCATACATACAGAATGAGAACAGATACTGGGAATTATACCCAGCATACAGGGGAAGAGACGTGGTATTATGCAGAGTCCATGCATAAAGAATGAGAACAGATACTGAGAATTATACCCAGCATACAGGTGAAAATAAGTGGTATTATGCAGAATCCATACATACAGAATGAGAACAGATACTGAGAATTATACCCAGCAAGAGAAGAGAAGTGGTATTATGCAGAGTCCATGCATACAGAATGAGAACAGATACTGAATATTATACCCAGCATACAGGAGAAGAGAAGTGGTATTATGCAGAGTCCATACATACAGAATGAGAAGAGTTACTGAGAATTATACCCAGCATACAGGGGAAGAGAAGTGGTATTATGCAGAGTCCATACATACAGAATGAGAAGAGTTACTGAGAATTATACCCAGCATACAGGAGAAGAGAAGTGGTATTATGCAGAGCCCATACATATAGAATGATAACAGATACTGAGAATTATACCCAGCATACAGGAGAAGAGAAGTGGCATCATGCAGAATCCATGCATACAGAATGAGAACAGATACTGAGAATTATACCCAGCATACAGGAGAAGAGAAGTGGTATTATGCAGAATCCAGGCATACAGAATGAGAACAGATACTGAGAATTATACCCAGCAGTAGAAGAGAAGTGGTATTATGCAGAGTCCATGCATACAGAATGAAAACAGATACTGAGAATTATACCCAGCATACAGGAGAAGAGAAGTGGTATTATGCAGAGTCCATGCATACAGAATGAGAACAGATACTGAGAATTATACCCAGCATACAGGAGAAGAGAAGTGGTATTATGCAGAGTCCATGCATACAGAATGAGAACAGATACTGAGAATTATACCCAGCAGTAGAAGAGAAGTGGTATTATGCAGAGTCCATGCATACAGAATGAGAACAGATACTGAGAATTATACCCAGCAGTAGAAGAGAAGTGGTATTATGCAGATTCCATACATACAGAATGAGAACAGATACTGGGAATTATACCCAGCATACAGGGGAAGAGAAGTGGTATTATGCAGAGTCCATGTATACAGAATGAGAACAGATACTGTGAATTATACCCAGCAGTAGAAGAGAAGTGGTATTATGCAGAGTCCATACATACAGAATGAGAACAGATACTGGGAATTATACCCAGCATACAGGGGAAGAGAAGTGGTATTATGCAGAGTCCATACATACAGAATGAGAAGAGTTACTGAGAATTATACCCAGCATACAGGAGAAGAGAAGTGGTATTATGCAGAGCCCATACATATAGAATGATAACAGATACTGAGAATTATACCCAGCATACAGGAGAAGAGAAGTGGCATCATGCAGAATCCATGCATACAGAATGAGAACAGATACTGAGAATTATACCCAGCATACAGGAGAAGAGAAGTGGTATTATGCAGAGTCCATGCATACAGAATGAGAACAGATACTGAGAATTATACCCAGCATACAGGGGAAGAGAAGTGGTATTATGCAGAGTCCATACATACAGAATGAGAACAGATACTGAGAATTATACCCAGCATACAGGGGAAGAGAAGTGGTATTATGCAGAGTCCATGCATACAGAATGAGAACAGATACTGAGAATTATACCCAGCATACAGGAGAATAGAAGTGGTATTATGCAGAGTCCATATATACAGAATGAGAACAGATACTGAGAATTATACCCAGCATACAGGAGAAGAGAAGTGGTATTATGCAGAGTCCATACATACAGAATGAGAACAGATACTGAGAATTATACCCAGCAATAGAAGAGAAGAGGTATTATGCAGAATCCATGCATGCAGAATGAGAACAGATACTGAGAATTATACCCAGCATACAGGAAAAGAGAAGTGGTATTATGCAGAGTCCATGCATACAGAATGAGAACAGATACTGAGAATTATACCCGGCATACTGGAGAAGAGAAGTGGTATTATGCAGAGTCCATGCATACAGAATGAGAACAGATACTGAGAATTATACCCGGCATACTGGAGAAGAGAAGTGGTATTATGCAGAGTCCATGCATACAGAATGAGAACAGATACTGAGAATTATACCCGGCATACTGGAGAAGAGAAGTGGTATTATGCAGAGTCCATGCATACAGAATGAGAACAGATACTGAGAATTACACCCAGCAGTAGAAGAGAAGTGGTATTATGCAGAGTCCATGCATACAGAATGAGAACAGATACTGAGAATGATACCCAGCATACAGGAGAAGAGAAGTGGTATTATGCAGAGTCCATACATACAAAATGAGAACAGATACTGAGAATTATACCCGGCATACTGGAGAAGAGAAGTGGTATTATGCAGAGTCCATGCATACAGAATGAGAACAGATACTGAGAATTATACCCAGCAGGAGAAGAGAAGTGGTATTATGCAGAGTCCATGCATACAGAATGAGAACAGATACTGAGAATGATACCCAGCATACAGGAGAAGAGAAGTGGTATTATGCAGAGTCCATGCATACAGAATGAGAACAGATACTGAGAATTATACCCAGCAGGAGAAGAGAAGTGGTATTATGCAGAGTCCATGCATACAGAATGAGAACAGATACTGAGAATTATAACCAGCATACAGGAGAAGAGAAGTGGTATTATGCAGAGTCCATGCATAAAGAATGAGAACAGATACTGAGAATTATACCCAGCATACAGGAGAAGAGAAGTGGTATTATGCAGAGTCCATGCATAAAGAATGAGAACAGATACTGAGAATTATACCCAGCATACAGGTGAAAAGAAGTGGTATTATGCAGAATCCATAAATACAGAATGAGAACAGATACTGAGAATTATACCCAGCAAGAGAAGAGAAGTGGTATTATGCAGAGTCCATGCATACAGAATGAGAACAGATACTGAGAATTATACCCAGCATATAGGGGAAGAGAAGTGGTATTATGCAGAGTCCATACATACAGAATGAGAACAGATACTGAGAATTATACCCAGCATACAGGGGAAGAGAAGTGGTATTATGCAGAGTCCATGCATACAGAATGAGAACAGATACTGAGAATTATACCCAGCACACAGGAGAATAGAAGTGGTATTATGCAGAGTCCATACATACAGAATGAGAACAGATACTGAGAATTATACCCAGCATACAGGAGAAGAGAAGTGGTATTATGCAGAGTCCATACATACAGAATGAGAACAGATACTGAGAATTATACCCAGCAATAGAAGAGAAGAGGTATTATGCAGAATCCATGCATGCAGAATGAGAACAGATACTGAGAATTATACCCAGCATACAGGAAAAGAGAAGTGGTATTATGCAGAGTCCATGCATACAGAATGAGAACAGATACTGAGAATTATACCCGGCATACTGGAGAAGAGAAGTGGAATTATGCAGAGTCCATGCATACAGAATGAGAACAGATACTGAGAATTATACCCGGCATACTGGAGAAGAGAAGTGGTATTATGCAGAGTCCATGCATACAGAATGAGAACAGATACTGAGAATTACACCAAGCAGTAGAAGAGAAGTGGTATTATGCAGAGTCCATGCATACAGAATGAAAACAGATACTGAGAATTATACCCAGCATACAGGAGAAGAGAAGTGGTATTATGCAGAGTCCATGCATACAGAATGAAAACAGATACTGAGAATTATACCCAGCATACAGGAGAAGAGAAGTGGTATTATGCAGAGTCCATGCATACAGAATGAGAACAGATACTGAGAATTATACCCAGCATACAGGAGAAGAGAAGTGGTATTATGCAGAGTCCATGCATACAGAATGAGAACAGATACTGAGAATTATACCCAGCAGTAGAAGAGAAGTGGTATTATGCAGAGTCCATGCATACAGAATGAGAACAGATACTGAGAATTATACCCAGCATACAGGTGAAAAGAAGTGGTATTATGCAGAATCCATACATACAGAATGAGAACAGATACTGAGAATTATACCCAGCATACAGGAGAAGAGAAGTGGTATTATGCAGAGTCCATACATACAGAATGAGAACAGATACTGAGAATTATACCCAGCAGGAGAAGAGAAGTGGTATTATGCAGAGTCCATGCATACAGAATGAGAACAGATACTGAGAATTATACCCAGCAGTAGAAGAGAAGTGGTATTATGCAGAGTCCATGCATACAGAATGAGAACAGATACTGAGAATTATACCCAGCATACAGGAGAAGAGAAGTGGTATTATGCAGAGTCCATGCATACAGAATGAGAACAGATACTGAGAATTATACCCAGCATACAGGGGAAGAGAAGTGGTATTATGCAGAGTCCATACATACAGAATGAGAACAGATACTGAGAATTATACCCAGCATACAGGGGAAGAGAAGTGGTATTATGCAGAGTCCATACATACAGAATGAGAACAGATACTGAGAATTATACCCAGCATACAGGGGAATAGAAGTGGTATTATGCAGAGTCCATACATACAGAATGAGAACAGATACTGAGAATTATACCCAGCAATAGAAGAGAAGAGGTATTATGCAGAATCCATGCATGCAGAATGAGAACAAATACTGAGAATTATACCCAGCATACAGGAGAAGAGAAGTGGTATTATGCAGAGTCCATACATACAGAATGAGAACAGATACTGAGAATTATACCCAGCAATAGAAGAGAAGAGGTATTATGCAGAGTCCATGCATGCAGAATGAGAACAGATACTGAGAATTATACCCAGCATACAGGAAAAGAGAAGTGGTATTATGCAGAGTCCATGCATACAGAATGAGAACAGATACTGAGAATTATACCCGGCATACTGGAGAAGAGAAGTGGTATTATGCAGAGTCCATGCATACAGAATGAGAACAGATACTGAGAATTATACCCGGCATACTGGAGAAGAGATGTGGTATTATGCAGAGTCCATGCATACAGAATGAGAACCCTGCGCTCAAATACAGTATTACATGAGACTGCTAGAAATCATTACTATAACAGTACAATAGGGAAACACAGATTAGGGCATGCAGGGGCCCTAGGGGCGGCATGCAGGGGCCCTAGGGGCTGCAAGCGGCCCCTAGGCTTGTAGGTTGGACACCAGGGGATTACATTCTCCTTGTAAAAAACACCCGGGATACACCATATTTACTGAATTCTGTTTTTAGTATTCCTTAAAAGTTCAAACATACTTTGTGTTTTTTAAATAAATTCCTTTTTTTTTTAAAGTTTTTTTTGACAAATCTTAACATTTGTTTTAACTGTGACCCGGCCGCAGCTTCTCACACTCTTTCCCACCATTTAGTTTTTACATTTACTGGCTGCTCCCAAATACCAACTTCAAGCTGAAGCTCTGCTGCAGAGCTGTATGTGATCCCAGATCTCCTCCTCCTCCACCTGTCATCATGGGGCATCCTGGGAGCTTCTGACTCCGCCCATCACTGCGCCGATCCTCCTGTATTGAGATGGAAGTGGAGGATTATGTTATGTTGAATAAAATGCGTCTTCTGCTGACATCGCTCTGCGCTCTGCTATCCATGTCTGGAATGAGAACAGACACTGAGAATTATACCCAGCAGGAGAAGAGAAGTGGTATTATGCAGAGTCCATGCATACAGAATGAGAACAGATACTGAGAATTATACCCAGCAGGAGAAGAGAAGTGGTATTATGCAGAGTCCATGCATACAGAATGAGAACAGATACTGAGAATTATACCCAGCATACAGGGGAAGAGAAGTGGTATTATGCAGAGTCCATACATACAGAATGAGAACAGATACTGAGAATTATACCCAGCATACAGGAGAAGAGACGTGGTATTATGCAGAGTCCATGCATACAGAATGAGAACAGATACTGAATATTATACCCAGCATACAGGAGAAGAGAAGTGGTATTATGCAGAGTCCATACATACAGAATGAGAAGAGTTACTGAGAATTATACCCAGCATACAGGGGAAGAGAAGTGGTATTATGCAGAGTCCATACATACAGAATGAGAAGAGTTACTGAGAATTATACCCAGCATACAGGAGAAGAGAAGTGGTATTATGCAGAGCCCATACATATAGAATGATAACAGATACTGAGAATTATACCCAGCATACAGGAGAAGAGAAGTGGCATCATGCAGAATCCATGCATACAGAATGAGAACAGATACTGAGAATTATACCCAGCATACAGGAGAAGAGAAGTGGTATTATGCAGAATCCAGGCATACAGAATGAGAACAGATACTGAGAATTATACCCAGCAGTAGAAGAGAAGTGGTATTATGCAGAGTCCATGCATACAGAATGAAAACAGATACTGAGAATTATACCCAGCATACAGGAGAAGAGAAGTGGTATTATGCAGAGTCCATGCATACAGAATGAGAACAGATACTGAGAATTATACCCAGCAGTAGAAGAGAAGTGGTATTATGCAGAGTCCATGCATACAGAATGAGAACAGATACTGAGAATTATACCCAGCAGTAGAAGAGAAGTGGTATTATGCAGATTCCATACATACAGAATGAGAACAGATACTGTGAATTATACCCAGCAGTAGAAGAGAAGTGGTATTATGCAGAGTCCATACATACAGAATGAGAACAGATACTGGGAATTATACCCAGCATACAGGGGAAGAGAAGTGGTATTATGCAGAGTCCATACATACAGAATGAGAAGAGTTACTGAGAATTATACCCAGCATACAGGAGAAGAGAAGTGGTATTATGCAGAGCCCATACATATAGAATGATAACAGATACTGAGAATTATACCCAGCATACAGGAGAAGAGAAGTGGCATCATGCAGAATCCATGCATACAGAATGAGAACAGATACTGAGAATTATACCCAGCATACAGGAGAAGAGAAGTGGTATTATGCAGAGTCCATGCATACAGAATGAGAACAGATACTGAGAATTATACCCAGCATACAGGGGAAGAGAAGTGGTATTATGCAGAGTCCATACATACAGAATGAGAACAGATACTGAGAATTATACCCAGCATACAGGGGAAGAGAAGTGGTATTATGCAGAGTCCATGCATACAGAATGAGAACAGATACTGAGAATTATACCCAGCATACAGGAGAATAGAAGTGGTATTATGCAGAGTCCATACATAGAGAATGAGAACAGATACTGAGAATTATACCCAGCATACAGGAGAAGAGAAGTGGTATTATGCAGAGTCCATACATACAGAATGAGAACAGATACTGAGAATTATACCCAGCAATAGAAGAGAAGAGGTATTATGCAGAATCCATGCATGCAGAATGAGAACAGATACTGAGAATTATACCCAGCATACAGGAAAAGAGAAGTGGTATTATGCAGAGTCCATGCATACAGAATGAGAACAGATACTGAGAATTATACCCGGCATACTGGAGAAGAGAAGTGGTATTATGCAGAGTCCATGCATACAGAATGAGAACAGATACTGAGAATTATACCCGGCATACTGGAGAAGAGAAGTGGTATTATGCAGAGTCCATGCATACAGAATGAGAACAGATACTGAGAATTACACCCAGCAGTAGAAGAGAAGTGGTATTATGCAGAGTCCATGCATACAGAATGAGAACAGATACTGAGAATGATACCCAGCATACAGGAGAAGAGAAGTGGTATTATGCAGAGTCCATACATACAAAATGAGAACAGATACTGAGAATTATACCCGGCATACTGGAGAAGAGAAGTGGTATTATGCAGAGTCCATGCATACAGAATGAGAACAGATACTGAGAATTATACCCAGCAGGAGAAGAGAAGTGGTATTATGCAGAGTCCATGCATACAGAATGAGAACAGATACTGAGAATGATACCCAGCATACAGGAGAAGAGAAGTGGTATTATGCAGAGTCCATGCATACAGAATGAGAACAGATACTGAGAATTATACCCAGCAGGAGAAGAGAAGTGGTATTATGCAGAGTCCATGCATACAGAATGAGAACAGATACTGAGAATTATACCCAGCATACAGGAGAAGAGAAGTGGTATTATGCAGAGTCCATGCATAAAGAATGAGAACAGATACTGAGAATTATACCCAGCATACAGGAGAAGAGAAGTGGTATTATGCAGAGTCCATGCATAAAGAATGAGAACAGATACTGAGAATTATACCCAGCATACAGGTGAAAAGAAGTGGTATTATGCAGAATCCATACATACAGAATGAGAACAGATACTGAGAATTATACCCAGCAAGAGAAGAGAAGTGGTATTATGCAGAGTCCATGCATACAGAATGAGAACAGATACTGAGAATTATACCCAGCATACAGGGGAAGAGAAGTGGTATTATGCAGAGTCCATACATACAGAATGAGAACAGATACTGAGAATTATACCCAGCATACAGGGGAAGAGAAGTGGTATTATGCAGAGTCCATGCATACAGAATGAGAACAGATACTGAGAATTATACCCAGCACACAGGAGAATAGAAGTGGTATTATGCAGAGTCCATACATACAGAATGAGAACAGATACTGAGAATTATACCCAGCATACAGGAGAAGAGAAGTGGTATTATGCAGAGTCCATACATACAGAATGAGAACAGATACTGAGAATTATACCCAGCAATAGAAGAGAAGAGGTATTATGCAGAATCCATGCATGCAGAATGAGAACAAATACTGAGAATAATACCCAGCATACAGGAGAAGAGAAGTGGTATTATGCAGAGTCCATACATACAGAATGAGAACAGATACTGAGAATTATACCCAGCAATAGAAGAGAAGAGGTATTATGCAGAATCCATGCATGCAGAATGAGAACAGATACTGAGAATTATACCCAGCATACAGGAAAAGAGAAGTGGTATTATGCAGAGTCCATGCATACAGAATGAGAACAGATACTGAGAATTATACCCGGCATACTGGAGAAGAGAAGTGGAATTATGCAGAGTCCATGCATACAGAATGAGAACAGATACTGAGAATTATACCCGGCATACTGGAGAAGAGAAGTGGTAGTATGCAGAGTCCATGCATACAGAATGAGAACAGATACTGAGAATTACACCAAGCAGTAGAAGAGAAGTGGTATTATGCAGAGTCCATGCATACAGAATGAAAACAGATACTGAGAATTATACCCAGCATACAGGAGAAGAGAAGTGGTATTATGCAGAGTCCATGCATACAGAATGAAAACAGATACTGAGAATTATACCCAGCATACAGGAGAAGAGAAGTGGTATTATGCAGAGTCCATGCATACAGAATGAGAACAGATACTGAGAATTATACCCAGCATACAGGAGAAGAGAAGTGGTATTATGCAGAGTCCATGCATACAGAATGAGAACAGATACTGAGAATTATACCCAGCAGTAGAAGAGAAGTGGTATTATGCAGAGTCCATGCATACAGAATGAGAACAGATACTGAGAATTATACCCAGCATACAGGTGAAAAGAAGTGGTATTATGCAGAATCCATACATACAGAATGAGAACAGATACTGAGAATTATACCCAGCATACAGGAGAAAAGAAGTGGTATTATGCAGAATCCATGCAAACAGAATGAGAACAGATACTGAGAATTATGCCCAGCAGTAGAAGATAAGTGGTATTATGCAGAATCCATACATACAGAATGAGAACAGATACTGAGAATTATACCCAGCAGGAGAAGAGAAGAGGTATTATGCAGAGTCCATGCATAGAGAATGAGAACAGATACTGAGAATTATACCCAGCAGGAGAAGAGAAGTGGTATTATGCAGAGTCCATGCATACAGAATGAGAACAGATACTGAGAATTATACCCAGCATACAGGAGAAGAGAAGTGGTATTATGCAGAGTACATGCATACAGAATGAGAACAGATACTGAGAATTATACCCAGCATAAAGGAGAAGAGAAGTGGTATTATGCAGAGTCCATGCATACAGAATGAGAACAGATACTGAGAATTATACCCAGCATACAGGGGAAGAGAAGTGGTATTATGCAGAATCCATACATACAGAATGAGAACAGATACTGAGAATTATACTCAGCATACAGGAGAAGAGAAGTGGCATTATGCAGAGTCCATGCATACAGAATGAGAACAGATACTGAGAATTATACCCAGCAGGAGAAGAGAAGTGGTATTATGCAGAGTCCATGCATACAGAATGAGAACAGATACTGAGAATTATACCCAGCAGTAGAAGAGAAGTGGTATTATGCAGAGTCCATGCATACAGAATGAGAACAGATACTGAGAATTATACCCAGCATACAGGAGAAGAGAAGTGGTATTATGCAGAGTCCATGCATACAGAATGAGAACAGATACTGAGAATTATACCCAGCATACAGGGAAAGAGAAGTGGTATTATGCAGAGTCCATACATACAGAATGAGAACAGATACTGAGAATTATACCCAGCATACAGGGGAAGAGAAGTGGTATTATGCAGAGTCCATACATACAGAATGAGAACAGATACTGAGAATTATACCCAGCATACAGGGGAATAGAAGTGGTATTATGCAGAGTCCATACATACAGAATGAGAACAGATACTGAGAATTATACCCAGCAATAGAAGAGAAGAGGTATTATGCAGAATCCATGCA
Organism: Staurois parvus; assembly: GCF_062004578.1. Classification (NCBI taxonomy): domain Eukaryota; kingdom Metazoa; phylum Chordata; class Amphibia; order Anura; family Ranidae; genus Staurois; species Staurois parvus. The sequence continues at coordinate 1,760,214 of NW_028318463.1, forward strand.
TGCAGAATGAGAACAAATACTGAGAATTATACCCAGCATACAGGAGAAGAGAAGTGGTATTATGCAGAGTCCATACATACAGAATGAGAACAGATACTGAGAATTATACCCAGCAATAGAAGAGAAGAGGTATTATGCAGAGTCCATGCATGCAGAATGAGAACAGATACTGAGAATTATACCCAGCATACAGGAAAAGAGAAGTGGTATTATGCAGAGTCCATGCATACAGAATGAGAACAGATACTGAGAATTATACCCGGCATACTGGAGAAGAGAAGTGGTATTATGCAGAGTCCATGCATACAGAATGAGAACAGATACTGAGAATTATACCCGGCATACTGGAGAAGAGATGTGGTATTATGCAGAGTCCATGCATACAGAATGAGAACAGATACTGAGAATTATACCCAGCATACAGGAGAAGAGAAGTGGTATTATGCAGAATCCATACATACAGAATGAGAACAGATACTGAGAATTATACTCAGCATACAGGAGAAGAGAAGTGGCATTATGCAGAGTCCATGCATACAGAATGAGAACAGATACTGAGAATTATACTCAGCATACAGGAGAATAGAAGTGGTATTATGCAGAGTCCATACATACAGAATGAGAACAGATACTGAGAATTATACCCAGCATACAGGAGAAGAGAAGTGGTATTATGCAGAGTCCATGCATACAGAATGAGAACAGATACTGAGAATTATACCCAGCATACAGGAGAAGAGAAGTGGCATCATGCAGAGTCCATGCATACAGAATGAGAACCCTGCGCTCAAATACAGTATTACATGAGACTGCTAGAAATCATTACTATAACAGTACAATAGGGAAACACAGATTAGGGCATGCAGGGGCCCTAGGGGCGGCATGCAGGGGCCCTAGGGGCTGCAAGCGGCCCCTAGGCTTGTAGGTTGGACACCAGGGGATTACATTCTCCTTGTAAAAAACACCCGGGATACACCATATTTACTGAATTCTGTTTTTAGTATTCCTTAAAAGTTCAAACATCCTTTGTGTTTTTTAAATAAATTCCTTTTTTTTTTAAAGTTTTTTTTGACAAATCTTAACATTTGTTTTAACTGTGACCCGGCCGCAGCTTCTCACACTCTTTCCCACCATTTAGTTTTTACATTTACTGGCTGCTCCCAAATACCAACTTCAAGCTGAAGCTCTGCTGCAGAGCTGTATGTGATCCCAGATCTCCTCCTCCTCCACCTGTCATCATGGGGCATCCTGGGAGCTTCTGACTCCGCCCATCACTGCGCCGATCCTCCTGTATTGAGATGGAAGTGGAGGATTATGTTATGTTGAATAAAATGCGTCTTCTGCTGACATCGCTCTGCGCTCTGCTATCCATGTCTGGAATGAGAACAGACACTGAGAATTATACCCAGCAGGAGAAGAGAAGTGGTATTATGCAGAGTCCATGCATACAGAATGAGAACAGATACTGAGAATTATACCCAGCAGGAGAAGAGAAGTGGTATTATGCAGAGTCCATGCATACAGAATGAGAACAGATACTGAGAATGATACCCAGCATACAGGAGAAGAGAAGTGGTATTATGCAGAGTTCATGCATACAGAATGAGAACAGATACTGAGAATTATACCCAGCATACAGGAGAAGAGAAGTGGTATTATGCAGAGTCCATGCATAAAGAATGAGAACAGATACTGAGAATTATACCCAGCATACAGGAGAAGAGAAGTGGTATTATGCAGAGTCCATGCATAAAGAATGAGAACAGATACTGAGAATTATACCCAGCATACAGGAGAAGAGAAGTGGTATTATGCAGAGTCCATGCATACAGAATGAGAACAGATACTGAGAATTATACCCAGCATACAGGGGAAGAGAAGTGGTATTATGCAGAATCCATACATACAGAATGAGAACAGATACTGAGAATTATACCCAGCAAGAGAAGAGAAGTGGTATTATGCAGAGTCCATGCATACAGAATGAGAACAGATACTGAGAATTATACCCAGCATACAGGAGAAGAGAAGTGGTATTATGCAGAGTCCATGCATACAGAATGAGAACAGATACTGAGAATTATACCCAGCATACAGGGGAAGAGAAGTGGTATTATGCAGAGTCCATACATACAGAATGAGAACAGATACTGGGAATTATACCCAGCATACAGGAGAAGAGACGTGGTATTATGCAGAGTCCATGCATACAGAATGAGAACAGATACTGAGAATTATACCCAGCATACAGGGGAAGAGAAGTGGTATTATGCAGAGTCCATACATACAGAATGAGAAGAGATACTGAGAATTACACCCAGCATACAGGAGAAGAGAAGTGGTATTATGCAGAGCCCATACATATAGAATGATAACAGATACTGAGAATTATACCCAGCATACAGGAGAAGAGAAGTGGCATCATGCAGAATCCATGCATACAGAATGAGAACAGATACTGAGAATTATACCCAGCATACAGGAGAAGAGAAGTGGTATTATGCAGAATCCAGGCATACAGAATGAGAACAGATACTGAGAATTATACCCAGCAGTAGAAGAGAAGTGGTATTATGCAGAGTCCATGCATACAGAATGAAAACAGATACTGAGAATTATACCCAGCATACAGGAGAAGAGAATTGGTATTATGCAGAGTCCATGCATACAGAATGAGAACAGATATTGAGAATTATACCCAGCATACAGGAGAAGAGAAGTGGTATTATGCAGAGTCCATGCATACAGAATGAGAACAGATACTGAGAATTATACCCAGCAGTAGAAGAGAAGTGGTATTATGCAGAGTCCATGCATACAGAATGAGAACAGATACTGAGAATTATACCCAGCATACAGGTGAAAAGAAGTGGTATTATGCAGAATCCATACATACAGAATGAGAACAGATACTGAGAATTATACCCAGCAGGAGAAGAGAAGTGGTATTATGCAGAGTCCATGCATACAGAATGAGAACAGATACTGAGAATTATACCCAGCATACAGGAGAAGAGAAGTGGTATTATGCAGAGTCCATGCATACAAAATGAGAACAGATACTGAGAATTATACCCAGCATACAGGGGAAGAGAAGTGGTATTATGCAGAGTCCATACATACAGAATGAGAACAGATACTGAGAATTATACCCAGCAGTAGAAGAGAAGTGGTATTATGCAGAGTCCATGCATACAGAATGAGAACAGATACTGAGAATTATACCCAGCATACAGGGGAAGAGAAGTGGTATTATGCAGAGTCCATACATACAGAATGAGAACAGATACTGAGAATTATACCCAGCATACAGGGGAAGAGAAGTGGTATTATGCAGAGTCCATGCATACAGAATGAGAACAGATACTGAGAATTATACCCAGCATACAGGAGAATAGAAGTGGTATTATGCAGAGTCCATACATACAGAATGAGAACAGATACTGAGAATTATACCCAGCATACAGGAGAAGAGAAGTGGTATTATGCAGAGTCCATACATACAGAATGAGAACAGATACTGAGAATTATACCCAGCAATAGAAGAGAAGAGGTATTATGCAGAATCCATGCATGCAGAATGAGAACAAATACTGAGAATTATACCCAGCATACAGGAGAAGAGAAGTGGTATTATGCAGAGTCCATACATACAGAATGAGAACAGATACTGAGAATTATACACAGCATACAGGAGAAGAGAAGTGGTATTATGCAGAGTCCATGCATAAAGAATGAGAACAGATACTGAGAATTATACCCAGCATACAGGAGAAGAGAAGTGGTATTATGCAGAGTCCATGCATAAAGAATGAGAACAGATACTGAGAATTATACCCAGCATACAGGAGAAGAGAAGTGGTATTATGCAGAGTCCATGCATACAGAATGAGAACAGATACTGAGAATTATACCCAGCATACAGGGGAAGAGAAGTGGTATTATGCAGAGTCCATGCATACAGAATGAGAACAGATACTGAGAATTATACCCAGCATACAGGAGAAGAGAAGTGGTATTATGCAGAGTCCATGCATAAAGAATGAGAACAGATACTGAGAATTATACCCAGCATACAGGAGAAGAGAAGTGGTATTATGCAGAGTCCATGCATAAAGAATGAGAACAGATACTGAGAATTATACCCAGCATACAGGAGAAGAGAAGTGGTATTATGCAGAGTCCATGCATACAGAATGAGAACAGATACTGAGAATTATACCCAGCATACAGGGGAAGAGAAGTGGTATTATGCAGAATCCATACATACAGAATGAGAACAGATACTGAGAATTATACCCAGCAAGAGAAGAGAAGTGGTATTATGCAGAGTCCATGCATACAGAATGAGAACAGATACTGAGAATTATACCCAGCATACAGGAGAAGAGAAGTGGTATTATGCAGAGTCCATGCATACAGAATGAGAACAGATACTGAGAATTATACCCAGCATACAGGGGAAGAGAAGTGGTATTATGCAGAGTCCATACATACAGAATGAGAACAGATACTGGGAATTATACCCAGCATACAGGGGAAGAGACGTGGTATTATGCAGAGTCCATGCATACAGAATGAGAACAGATACTGAGAATTATACCCAGCATACAGGGGAAGAGAAGTGGTATTATGCAGAGTCCATACATACAGAATGAGAAGAGATACTGAGAATTACACCCAGCATACAGGAGAAGAGAAGTGGTATTATGCAGAGCCCATACATATAGAATGATAACAGATACTGAGAATTATACCCAGCATACAGGAGAAGAGAAGTGGCATCATGCAGAATCCATGCATACAGAATGAGAACAGATACTGAGAATTATACCCAGCATACAGGAGAAGAGAAGTGGTATTATGCAGAATCCAGGCATACAGAATGAGAACAGATACTGAGAATTATACCCAGCAGTAGAAGAGAAGTGGTATTATGCAGAGTCCATGCATACAGAATGAAAACAGATACTGAGAATTATACCCAGCATACAGGAGAAGAGAATTGGTATTATGCAGAGTCCATGCATACAGAATGAGAACAGATACTGAGAATTATACCCAGCATACAGGAGAAGAGAAGTGGTATTATGCAGAGTCCATGCATACAGAATGAGAACAGATACTGAGAATTATACCCAGCAGTAGAAGAGAAGTGGTATTATGCAGAGTCCATGCATACAGAATGAGAACAGATACTGAGAATTATACCCAGCATACAGGTGAAAAGAAGTGGTATTATGCAGAATCCATACATACAGAATGAGAACAGATACTGAGAATTATACCCAGCAGGAGAAGAGAAGTGGTATTATGCAGAGTCCATGCATACAGAATGAGAACAGATACTGAGAATTATACCCAGCATACAGGAGAAGAGAAGTGGTATTATGCAGAGTCCATGCATACAAAATGAGAACAGATACTGAGAATTATACCCAGCATACAGGGGAAGAGAAGTGGTATTATGCAGAGTCCATACATACAGAATGAGAACAGATACTGAGAATTATACCCAGCAGTAGAAGAGAAGTGGTATTATGCAGAGTCCATGCATACAGAATGAGAACAGATACTGAGAATTATACCCAGCATACAGGGGAAGAGAAGTGGTATTATGCAGAGTCCATACATACAGAATGAGAACAGATACTGAGAATTATACCCAGCATACAGGGGAAGAGAAGTGGTATTATGCAGAGTCCATGCATACAGAATGAGAACAGATACTGAGAATTATACCCAGCATACAGGAGAATAGAAGTGGTATTATGCAGAGTCCATACATACAGAATGAGAACAGATACTGAGAATTATACCCAGCATACAGGAGAAGAGAAGTGGTATTATGCAGAGTCCATACATACAGAATGAGAACAGATACTGAGAATTATACCCAGCAATAGAAGAGAAGAGGTATTATGCAGAATCCATGCATGCAGAATGAGAACAAATACTGAGAATTATACCCAGCATACAGGAGAAGAGAAGTGGTATTATGCAGAGTACATGCATACAGAATGAGAACAGATACTGAGAATTATACCCAGCAATAGAAGAGAAGAGGTATTATGCAGAGTCCATACATGCAGAATGAGAACAGATACTGAGAATTATACCCAGCATACAGGAAAAGAGAAGTGGTATTATGCAGAGTCCATGCATACAGAATGAGAACAGATACTGAGAATTATACCCGGCATACTGGAGAAGAGAAGTGGTATTATGCAGAGTCCATGCATACAGAATGAGAACAGATACTGAGAATTATACCCGGCATACTGGAGAAGAGAAGTGGTATTATGCAGAGTCCATGCATACAGAATGAGAACAGATACTGAGAATTACACCCAGCAGTAGAAGAGAAGTGGTATTATGCAGAGTCCATGCATACAGAATGAGAACAGATACTGAGAATGATACCCAGCATACAGGAGAAGAGAAGTGGTATTATGCAGAGTCCATACATACAAAATGAGAACAGATACTGAGAATTATACCCGGCATACTGGAGAAGAGAAGTGGTATTATGCAGAGTCCATGCATACAGAATGAGAACAGATACTGAGAATTATACCCAGCAGTAGAAGAGAAGTGGTATTATGCAGAGTCCATGCATACAGAATGAGAACAGATACTGAGAATTATACCCAGCAGTAGAAGAGAAGTGGTATTATGCAGAATCCATGCAAACAGAATGAGAACAGATACTGAGAATTATACCCAGCATACAGGAGAAGAGAAGTGGTATTATGCAGACTCCATGCATACAGAATGATCACAGATACTGAGAATTATACCCAGCATACAGGAGAAGAGAAGTGGCATCATGCAGAGTCCATGCATACAGAATGAGAACAGATACTGAGAATTATACCCAGCAATAGAAGAGAAGAGGTATTATGCAGAATCCATGCATGCAGAATGAGAACAGATACTGAGAATTATACCCAGCATACAGGAAAAGAGAAGTGGTATTATGCAGAGTCCATGCATACAGAATGAGAACAAATACTGAGAATTATACCGAGCATATAGGAGAAGAGAAGTGGTATTATGCAGAGTCCATACATACAGAATGAGAACAGATACTGAGAATTATACCCGGCATACTGGAGAAGAGAAGTGGTATTATGCAGAGTCCATGCATACAGAATGAGAACAGATACTGAGAATTACACCAAGCAGTAGAAGAGAAGTGGTATTATGCAGAGTCCATGCATACAGAATGAGAACAGATACTGAGAATGATACCCAGCATACAGGAGAAGAGAAGTGGTATTATGCAGAGTCCATACATACAAAATGAGAACAGATACTGAGAATTATACCCGGCATACTGGAGAAGAGAAGTGGTATTATGCAGAGTCCATGCATACAGAATGAGAACAGATACTGAGAATTATACCCAGCAATAGAAGAGAAGAGGTATTATGCAGAATCCATGCATGCAGAATGAGAACAGATACTGAGAATTATACCCAGCATACAGGAAAAGAGAAGTGGTATTATGCAGAGTCCATGCATACAGAATGAAAACAGATACTGAGAATTACACCAAGCAGTAGAAGAGAAGTGGTATTATGCAGAGTCCATACATACAGAATGAGAACAGATACTGGGAATTATACCCAGCAATAGAAGAGAAGAGGTATTATGCAGAATCCATACATGCAGAATGAGAACAGATACTGAGAATTATACCCAGCATACAGGAAAAGAGAAGTGGTATTATGCAGAGTCCATGCATACAGAATGAGAACAGATACTGAGAATTATACCCGGCATACTGGAGAAGAGAAGTGGTATTATGCAGAGTCCATGCATACAGAATGAGAACAGATACTGAGAATTATACCCGGCATACTGGAGAAGAGAAGTGGTATTATGCAGAGTCCATGCATACAGAATGAGAACAGATACTGAGAATTACACCCAGCAGTAGAAGAGAAGTGGTATTATGCAGAGTCCATGCATACAGAATGAGAACAGATACTGAGAATGATACCCAGCATACAGGAGAAGAGAAGTGGTATTATGCAGAGTCCATACATACAAAATGAGAACAGATACTGAGAATTATACCCGGCATACTGGAGAAGAGAAGTGGTATTATGCAGAGTCCATGCATACAGAATGAGAACAGATACTGAGAATTATACCCAGCAGTAGAAGAGAAGTGGTATTATGCAGAGTCCATGCATACAGAATGAGAACAGATACTGAGAATTATACCCAGCAGTAGAAGAGAAGTGGTATTATGCAGAATCCATGCAAACAGAATGAGAACAGATACTGAGAATTATACCCAGCATACAGGAGAAGAGAAGTGGTATTATGCAGACTCCATGCATACAGAATGATCACAGATACTGAGAATTATACCCAGCATACAGGAGAAGAGAAGTGGCATCATGCAGAGTCCATGCATACAGAATGAGAACAGATACTGAGAATTATACCCAGCAATAGAAGAGAAGAGGTATTATGCAGAATCCATGCATGCAGAATGAGAACAGATACTGAGAATTATACCCAGCATACAGGAAAAGAGAAGTGGTATTATGCAGAGTCCATGCATACAGAATGAGAACAAATACTGAGAACTATACCGAGCATACAGGAGAAGAGAAGTGGTATTATGCAGAGTCCATACATACAGAATGAGAACAGATACTGAGAATTATACCCGGCATACTGGAGAAGAGAAGTGGTATTATGCAGAGTCCATGCATACAGAATGAGAACAGATACTGAGAATTACACCAAGCAGTAGAAGAGAAGTGGTATTATGCAGAGTCCATGCATACAGAATGAGAACAGATACTGAGAATGAAACCCAGCATACAGGAGAAGAGAAGTGGTATTATGCAGAGTCCATACATACAAAATGAGAACAGATACTGAGAATTATACCCGGCATACTGGAGAAGAGAAGTGGTATTATGCAGAGTCCATGCATACAGAATGAGAACAGATACTGAGAATTATACCCAGCAGTAGAAGAGAAGTGGTATTATGCAGAATCCATGCAAACAGAATGAGAACAGATACTGAGAATTATACCCAGCATACAGGAGAAGAGAAGTGGTATTATGCAGAATCCAGGCATACAGAATGAGAACAGATACTGAGAATTATACCCAGCATACAGGAGAAGAGAAGTGGTATTATGCAGAGTCCATGCATACAGAATGAGAACAGATACTGAGAATTATACCCAGCATACAGGAGAAGAGAAGTGGTATTATGCAGACTCCATGCATACAGAATGATAACAGATACTGAGAATTATACCCAGCATACAGGAGAAGAGAAGTGGCATCATGCAGAGTCCATGCATACAGAATGAGAACCCTGCGCTCAAATACAGTATTACATGAGACTGCTAGAAATCATTACTATAACAGTACAATAGGGAAACACAGATTAGGGCATGCAGGGGCCCTAGGGCGGCATGCAGGGGCCCTAGGGGCTGCAAGCGGCCCCTAGGCTTGTAGGTTGGACACCAGGGGATTACATTCTCCTTGTAAAAAACACCCGGGATACACCATATTTACTGAATTCTGTTTTTAGTATTCCTTAAAAGTTCAAACATCCTTTGTGTTTTTTAAATAAATTCCTTTTTTTTTTAAAGTTTTTTTTGACAAATCTTAACTTTTGTTTTAACTGTGACGCGGCCGCAGCTTCTCACAGTCTTTCCCACCATTTAGTTTTTACATTTACTGGCTGCTCCCAAATACCAACTTCAAGCTGAAGCTCTGCTGCAGAGCTGTATGTGATCCCAGATCTCCTCCTCCTCCACCTGTCATCATGGGGCATCCTGGGAGCTTCTGACTCCGCCCATCACTGCGCCGATCCTCCTGTATTGAGATGGAAGTGGAGGATTATGTTATGTTGAATAAAATGCGTCTTCTGCTGACATCGCTCTGCGCTCTGCTATCCATGTCTGGAATGAGAACAGACACTGAGAATTATACCCAGCAGGAGAAGAGAAGTGGTATTATGCAGAGTCCATGCATACAGAATGAGAACAGATACTGAGAATTATACCCAGCATACAGGAGAATAGAAGTGGTATTATGCAGAGTCCATATATACAGAATGAGAACAGATACTGAGAATTATACCCAGCATACAGGAGAAGAGAAGTGGTATTATGCAGAGTACATGCATACAGAATGAGAACAGATACTGAGAATTATACCCAGCATACAGGAGAAGAGAAGTGGTATTATGCAGAGTCCATGCATACAGAATGAGAACAGATACTGAGAATTATACCCAGCAGGAGAAGAGAAGTGGTATTATGCAGAGTCCATGCATACAGAATGAGAACAGATACTGAGAATGATACCCAGCATACAGGAGAAGAGAAGTGGTATTATGCAGAGTCCATGCATACAGAATGAGAACAGATACTGAGAATTATACCCAGCATACAGGAGAAGAGAAGTGGTATTATGCAGAGTCCATGCATAAAGAATGAGAAAGATACTGAGAATTATACCCAGCATACAGGTGAAAAGAAGTGGTATTATGCAGAATCCATACATACAGAATGAGAACAGATACTGAGAATTATACCCAGCAAGAGAAGAGAAGTGGTATTATGCAGAGTCCATGCATACAGAATGAGAACAGATACTGGGAATTATACCCAGCATACAGGGGAAGAGACGTGGTATTATGCAGAGTCCATGCATACAGAATGAGAACAGATACTGAGAATTATACCCAGCATACAGGGGAAGAGAAGTGGTATTATGCAGAGTCCATACATACAGAATGAGAAGAGTTACTGAGAATTATACCCAGCATGCAGGAGAAGAGAAGTGGTATTATGCAGAGCCCATACATATAGAATGATAACAGATACTGAGAATTATACCCAGCATACAGGAGAAGAGAAGTGGCATCATGCAGAATCCATGCATACAGAATGAGAACAGATACTGAGAATTATACCCAGCATACAGGGGAAGAGACGTGGTATTATGCAGAGTCCATACATACAGAATGAGAACAGATACTGGGAATTATACCCAGCATACAGGGGAAGAGACGTGGTATTATGCAGAGTCCATGCATACAGAATGAGAACAGATACTGAGAATTATACCCAGCATACAGGGGAAGAGAAGTGGTATTATGCAGAGTCCATACATACAGAATGAGAAGAGTTACTGAGAATTATACCCAGCATACAGGAGAAGAGAAGTGGTATTATGCAGAGCCCATACATATAGAATGATAACAGATACTGAGAATTATACCCAGCATACAGGAGAAGAGAAGTGGCATCATGCAGAATCCATGCATACAGAATGAGAACAGATACTGAGAATTATACCCAGCATACAGGAGAAGAGAAGTAGTATTATGCAGAATCCAGGCATACAGAATGAGAACAGATACTGAGAATTATACCCAGCAGTAGAAGAGAAGTGGTATTATGCAGAGTCCATGCATACAGAATGAAAACAGATACTGAGAATTATACCCAGCATAGAGGAGAAGAGAAGTGGTATTATGCAGAGTCCATGCATACAGAATGAGAACAGATACTGAGAATTATACCCAGCATACAGGAGAAGAGAAGTGGTATTATGCAGAGTCCATGCATACAGAATGAGAACAGATACTGAGAATTACACCCAGCAGTAGAAGAGAAGTGGTATTATGCAGAGTCCATGCATACAGAATGAGAACAGATACTGAGAATGATACCCAGCATACAGGAGAAGAGAAGTGGTATTATGCAGAGTCCATACATACAAAATGAGAACAGATACTGAGAATTATACCCGGCATACTGGAGAAGAGAAGTGGTATTATGCAGAGTCCATGCATACAGAATGAGAACAGATACTGAGAATTATACCCAGCAGTAGAAGAGAAGTGGTATTATGCAGAGTCCATGCATACAGAATGAGAACAGATACTGAGAATTATACCCAGCAGTAGAAGAGAAGTGGTATTATGCAGAATCCATGCAAACAGAATGAGAACAGATACTGAGAATTATACCCAGCATACAGGAGAAGAGAAGTGGTATTATGCAGACTCCATGCATACAGAATGATAACAGATACTGAGAATTATACCCAGCATACAGGAGAAGAGAAGTGGCATCATGCAGAGTCCATACATACAGAATGAGAACAGATACTGAGAATTATACCCAGCATACAGGAGAAGAGAAGTGGTATTATGCAGAGTCCATGCATACAGAATGAGAACAGATACTGAGAATTATACCCAGCATACAGGATAAGAGAAGTGGCATCATGCAGAGTGCATGCATACAGAATGAGAACAGATACTGAGAATTATACCCAGCATACAGGATAAGAGAAGTGGCATCATGCAGAGTCCATGCATACAGAATGAGAACAGATACTGAGAATTATACCCAGCATACAGGATAAGAGAAGTGGCATCATGCAGAGTCCATGCATACAGAATGAGAACCCTGCGCTCAAATACAGTATTACATGAGACTGCTAGAAATCATTACTATAACAGTACAATAGGGAAACACAGATTAGGGCATGCAGGGGCCCTAGGGCGGCATGCAGGGGCCCTAGGGGCTGCAAGCGGCCCCTAGGCTTGTAGGTTGGACACCAGGGGATTACATTCTCCTTGTAAAAAACACCCGGGATACACCATATTTACTGAATTCTGTTTTTAGTATTCCTTAAAAGTTCAAACATCCTTTGTGTTTTTTAAATAAATTCCTTTTTTTTTTAAAGTTTTTTTTGACAAATCTTAACTTTTGTTTTAACTGTGACCCGGCCGCAGCTTCTCACACTCTTTCCCACCATTTAGTTTTTACATTTACTGGCTGCTCCCAAATACCAACTTCAAGCTGAAGCTCTGCTGCAGAGCTGTATGTGATCCCAGATCTCCTCCTCCTCCACCTGTCATCATGGGGCATCCTGGGAGCTTCTGACTCCGCCCATCACTGCGCTGATCCTCCTGTATTGAGATGGAAGTGGAGGATTATGTTATGTTGAATAAAATGCGTCTTCTGCTGACATCGCTCTGCGCTCTGCTATCCATGTCTGGAATGAGAACAGACACTGAGAATTATACCCAGCAGGAGAAGAGAAGTGGTATTATGCAGAGTCCAAGCATACAGAATGAGAACAGATACTGAGAATTATACCCAGCAGGAGAAGAGAAGTGGTATTATGCAGAGCCCATGCATACAGAATGAGAACAGATACTGAGAATGATACCCAGCATACAGGAGAAGAGAAGTGGTATTATGCAGAGTCCATGCATACAGAATGAGAACAGATACTGAGAATTATACCCAGCATACAGGAGAAGAGAAGTGGTATTATGCAGAGTCCATGCATACAGAATGAGAACAGATACTGAGAATTATACCCAGCATACAGGAGAAGAGAAGTGGTATTATGCAGAGTCCATGCATAAAGAATGAGAACAGATACTGAGAATTATACCCAGCATACAGGTGAAAAGAAGTGGTATTATGCAGAATCCATACATACAGAATGAGAACAGATACTGAGAATTATACCCAGCAAGAGAAGAGAAGTGGTATTATGCAGAGTCCATGCATACAGAATGAGAACAGATACTGAGAATTATACCCAGCATACAGGAGAAGAGAAGTGGTATTATGCAGAGTCCATGCATACAGAATGAGAACAGATACTGAGAATTATACCCAGCATACAGGAGAAGAGAAGTGGTATTATGCAGAGTCCATACATACAGAATGAGAACAGATACTGGGAATTATACCCAGCATACAGGGGAAGAGACGTGGTATTATGCAGAGTCCATGCATACAGAATGAGAAGAGATACTGAGAATTATACCCAGCATACAGGGGAAGAGAAGTGGTATTATGCAGAGTCCATACATACAGAATGAGAAGAGATACTGAGAATTATACCCAGCATACAGGAGAAGAGAAGTGGTATTATGCAGAGCCCATACATATAGAATGATAACAGATACTGAGAATTATACCCAGCATACAGGAGAAGAGAAGTGGCATCATGCAGAATCCATGCATACAGAATGAGAACAGATACTGAGAATTATAACCAGCATACAGGAGAAGAGAAGTGGTATTATGCAGAATCCAGGCATACAGAATGAGAACAGATACTGAGAATTATACCCAGCAGTAGAAGAGAAGTGGTATTATGCAGAGTCCATGCATACAGAATGAAAACAGATGCTGAGAATTATACCCAGCATACAGGAGAAGAGAAGTGGTATTATGCAGAGTCCATGCATACAGAATGAGAACAGATACTGAGAATTATACCCAGCATACAGGAGAAGAGAAGTGGTATTATGCAGAGTCCATGCATACAGAATGAGAACAGATACTGAGAATTATACCCAGCAGTAGAAGAGAAGTGGTATTATGCAGAGTCCATGCATACAGAATGAGAACAGATACTGAGAATTATACCCAGCATACAGGAGAATAGAAGTGGTATTATGCAGAGTCAATACATACAGAATGAGAACAGATACTGAGAATTATACCCAGCATACAGGAGAAGAGAAGTGGTATTATGCAGAGTCCATGCATAAAGAATGAGAACAGATACTGAGAATTATACCCAGCATACAGGAGAAGAGAAGTGGTATTATGCAGAGTCCATGCATAAAGAATGAGAACAGATACTGAGAATTATACCCAGCATACAGGAGAAGAGAAGTGGTATTATGCAGAGTCCATGCATAAAGAATGAGAACAGATACTGAGAATTATACCCAGCATACAGGTGAAAAGAAGTGGTATTATGCAGAGTCCATGCATACAGAATGAGAACAGATACTGAGAATTATACCCAGCATACAGGGGAAGAGAAGTGGTATTATGCAGAGTCCATACATACAGAATGAGAACAGATACTGGGAATTATACCCAGCATACAGGGGAAGAGACGTGGTATTATGCAGAGTCCATACATACAGAATGAGAAGAGATACTGAGAATTATACCCAGCATACAGGAGAAGAGAAGTGGTATTATGCAGAGTCCATACATACAGAATGATAACAGATACTGAGAATTATACCCAGCATACAGGAGAAGAGAAGTGGTATTATGCAGAGTCCATGCATACAGAATGAGAACAGATACTGAGAATTATACCCAGCATACAGGAGAAGAGAAGTGGTATTATGCAGAGTCCATGCATACAGAATGAGAACAGATACTGAGAATTATACCCAGCAGTAGAAGAGAAGTGGTATTATGCAGAGTCCATGCATACAGAATGAGAACAGATACTGAGAATTATACCCAGCATACAGGAGAAGAGAAGTGGTATTATGCAGAGTCCATGCATACAGAATGAGAACAGATACTGAGAATTATACCCAGCATACAGGGGAAGAGAAGTGGTATTATGCAGAGTCCATGCATACAGAATGAGAACAGATACTGAGAATTATACCCAGCATACAGGAGAATAGAAGTGGTATTATGCAGAGTCCATACATACAGAATGAGAACAGATACTGAGAATTATACCCAGCAATAGAAGAGAAGAGGTATTATGCAGAATCCATGCATGCAGAATGAGAACAAATACTGAGAATTATACCCAGCATACAGGAGAAGAGAAGTGGTATTATGCAGAGTCCATACATACAGAATGAGAACAGATACTGAGAATTATACCCAGCAATAGAAGAGAAGAGGTATTATGCAGAGTCCATGCATGCAGAATGAGAACAGATACTGAGAATTATACCCAGCATACAGGAAAAGAGAAGTGGTATTATGCAGAGTCCATGCATACAGAATGAGAACAGATACTGAGAATTATACCCGGCATACTGGAGAAGAGAAGTGGTATTATGCAGAGTCCATGCATACAGAATGAGAACAGATACTGAGAATTATACCCGGCATACTGGAGAAGAGATGTGGTATTATGCAGAGTCCATGCATACAGAATGAGAACAGATACTGAGAATTATACCCAGCATACAGGAGAAGAGAAGTGGCATCATGCAGAGTCCATGCATACAGAATGAGAACAGATACTGAGAATTATACCCAGCATACAGGATAAGAGAAGTGGCATCATGCAGAGTCCATGCATACAGAATGAGAACCCTGCGCTCAAATACAGTATTACATGAGACTGCTAGAAATCATTACTATAACAGTACAATAGGGAAACACAGATTAGGGCATGCAGGGGCCCTAGGGGCGGCATGCAGGGGCCCTAGGGGCTGCAAGCGGCCCCTAGGCTTGTAGGTTGGACACCAGGGGATTACATTCTCCTTGTAAAAAACACCCGGGATACACCATATTTACTGAATTCTGTTTTTAGTATTCCTTAAAAGTTCAAACATCCTTTGTGTTTTTTACATAAATTCCTTTTTTTTTTAAAGTTTTTTTTGACAAATCTTAACTTTTGTTTTAACTGTGACCCGGCCGCAGCTTCTCACACTCTTTACCACCATTTAGTTTTTACATTTACTGGCTGCTCCCAAATACCAACTTCAAGCTGAAGCTCTGCTGCAGAGCTGTATGTGATCCCAGATCTCCTCCTCCTCCACCTGTCATCATGGGGCATCCTGGGAGCTTCTGACTCCGCCCATCACTGCGCCGATCCTCCTGTATTGAGATGGAAGTGGAGGATTATGTTATGTTGAATAAAATGCGTCTTCTGCTGACATCGCTCTGCGCTCTGCTATCCATGTCTGGAATGAGAACAGACACTGAGAATTATACCCAGCAGGAGAAGAGAAGTGGTATTATGCAGAGTCCATGCATACAGAATGAGAACAGATACTGAGAATTATACCCAGCATACAGGAGAATAGAAGTGGTATTATGCAGAGTCCATATATACAGAATGAGAACAGATACTGAGAATTATACCCAGGAGGAGAAGAGAAGTGGTATTATGCAGAGTCCATGCATACAGAATGAGAACAGATACTGAGAATGATACCCAGCATACAGGAGAAGAGAAGTGGTATTATGCAGAGTCCATGCATACAGAATGAGAACAGATACTGAGAATTATACCCAGCATACAGGAGAAGAGAAGTGGTATTATGCAGAGTCCATGCATACAGAATGAGAACAGATACTGAGAATTATACCCAGCATACAGGAGAAGAGAAGTGGTATTATGCAGAGTCCATGCATAAAGAATGAGAACAGATACTGAGAATTATACCCAGCATACAGGTGAAAAGAAGTGGTATTATGCAGAATCCATACATACAGAATGAGAACAGATACTGAGAATTATACCCAGCAAGAGAAGAGAAGTGGTATTATGCAGAGTCCATGCATACAGAATGAGAACAGATACTGAGAATTATACCCAGCATACAGGGGAAGAGAAGTGGTATTATGCAGAGTCCATACATACAGAATGAGAACAGATACTGGGAATTATACCCAGCATACAGGGGAAGAGAAGTGGTATTATGCAGAGTCCATACATACAGAATGAGAAGAGTTACTGAGAATTATACCCAGCATACAGGAGAAGAGAAGTGGTATTATGCAGAGCCCATACATATAGAATGATAACAGATACTGAGAATAATACCCAGCATACAGGAGAAGAGAAGTGGCATCATGCAGAATCCATGCATACAGAATGAGAACAGATACTGAGAATTATACCCAGCATACAGGAGAAGAGAAGTGGTATTATGCAGAATCCAGGCATACAGAATGAGAACAGATACTGAGAATTATACCCAGCAGTAGAAGAGAAGTGGTATTATGCAGAGTCCATGCATACAGAATGAAAACAGATACTGAGAATTATACCCAGCATACAGGAGAAGAGAAGTGGTATTATGCAGAGTCCATGCATACAGAATGAGAACAGATACTGAGAATTATACCCAGCATACAGGAGAAGAGAAGTGTATTATGCAGAGTCCATGCATACAGAATGAGAACAGATACTGAGAATTATACCCAGCAGTAGAAGAGAAGTGGTATTATGCAGAGTCCATGCATACAGAATGAGAACAGATACTGAGAATTATACCCAGCATACAGGTGAAAAGAAGAGGTATTATGCAGAATCCATACATACAGAATGAGAACAGATACTGAGAATTATACCCAGCAGTAGAAGAGAAGTGGTATTATGCAGAGTCCATGCATACAGAATGAGAACAGATACTGAGAATTATACCCAGCATACAGGAGAAGAGAAGTGGTATTATGCAGAGTCCATGCATACAGAATGAGAACAGATACTGAGAATTATACCCAGCATACAGGGGAAGAGAAGTGGTATTATGCAGAGTCCATACATACAGAATGAGAACAGATACTGAGAATTATACCCAGCATACAGGGGAAGAGAAGTGGTATTATGCAGAGTCCATACATACAAAATGAGAACAGATACTGAGAATTATACCCGGCATACTGGAGAAGAGAAGTGGTATTATGCAGAGTCCATGCATACAGAATGAGAACAGATCCTGAGAATTATACCCAGCATACAGGAGAAGAGAAGTGGTATTATGCAGAGTCCATACATACAGAATGAGAACAGATACTGAGAATTATACCCAGCAGTAGAAGAGAAGTGGTATTATGCAGAGTCCATGCATACAGAATGAGAACAGATACTGAGAATTATACCCAGCAGGAGAAGAGAAGTGGTATTATGCAGAATCCATGCATACAGAATGAGAACAGATACTGAGAATTATACCCAGCAGTAGAAGAGAAGTGGTATTATGCAGAGTCCATGCATACAGAATGAGAACAGATACTGAGAATTATACCCAGCATACAGGAGAAGAGAAGTGGTATTATGCAGAGTCCATGCATACAGAATGAGAACAGATACTGAGAATTATACCCAGCATACAGGGGAAGAGAAGTGGTATTATGCAGAGTCCATACATACAGAATGAGAACAGATACTGAGAATTATACCCAGCAGTAGAAGAGAAGTGGTATTATGCAGAGTCCATGCATGCAGAATGAGAACAGATACTGAGAATTATACCAAGCATACAGGAGAAGAGAAGTGGTATTATGCAGAGTCCATGCATAGAGAATGAGAACAGATACTGAGAATTATACCCAGCATACAGGGGAAGAGAAGTGGTATTATGCAGAGTCCATACATACAGAATGAGAACAGATACTGAGAATTATACCCAGCATACAGGGGAAGAGAAGTGGTATTATGCAGAGTCCATGCATACAGAATGAGAACAGATACTGAGAATTATACCCAGCATACAGGAGAATAGAAGTGGTATTATGCAGAGTCCATACATACAGAATGAGAACAGATACTGAGAATTATACCCAGCATACAGGAGCAGAGAAGTGGTATTATGCAGAGTCCATGCATACAGAATGAGAACAGATACTGGGAATTATACCCAGCAATAGAAGAGAAGAGGTATTATGCAGAATCCATGCATGCAGAATGAGAACAAATACTGAGAATTATACCCAGCATACAGGAGAAGAGAAGTGGTATTATGCAGAGTCCATACATACAGAATGAGAACAGATACTGGGAATTATACCCAGCAATAGAAGAGAAGAGGTATTATGCAGAATCCATACATGCAGAATGAGAACAGATACTGAGAATTATACCCAGCATACAGGAAAAGAGAAGTGGTATTATGCAGAGTCCATGCATACAGAATGAGAACAGATACTGAGAATTATACCCGGTATACTGGAGAAGAGAAGTGGTATTATGCAGAGTCCATGCATACAGAATGATAACAGATACTGAGAATGATACCCAGCATACAGGAGAAGAGAAGTGGTATTATGCAGAGTCCATACATACAGAATGAGAACAGATACTGAGAATTATACCCAGCATACAGGAGAAGAGAAGTGGTATTATGCAGAGTCCATGCATACAGAATGAGAACAGATACTGAGAATTACACCCAGCAGTAGAAGAGAAGTGGTATTATGCAGAGTCCATGCATACAGAATGAGAACAGATACTGAGAATGATACCCAGCATACAGGAGAAGAGAAGTGGTATTATGCAGAGTCCATACATACAAAATGAGAACAGATACTGAGAATTATACCCGGCATACTGGAGAAGAGAAGTGGTATTATGCAGAGTCCATGCATACAGAATGAGAACAGATACTGAGAATTATACCCAGCAGTAGAAGAGAAGTGGTATTATGCAGAGTCCATGCATACAGAATGAGAATAGATACTGAGAATTATACCCAGCAGTAGAAGAGAAGTGGTATTATGCAGAATCCATGCAAACAGAATGAGAACAGATACTGAGAATTATACCCAGCATACAGGAGAAGAGAAGTGGCATCATGCAGAATCCAGGCATACAGAATGAGAACAGATACTGAGAATTATACCCAGCATACAGGAGAAGAGAAGTGGTATTATGCAGAGTCCATACATACAGAATGAGAACAGATACTGAGAATTATACCCAGCATACAGGAGAAGAGAAGTGGTATTATGCAGAGCCCATGCATACAGAATGAGAACAGATACTGAGAATTATACCCAGCACACAGGAGAAGAGAAGTGGTATTATGCAGAGTCCATGCATACAGAATGAGAACAGATACTGAGAATTATACCCAGCAGGAGAAGAGAAGTGGTATTATGCAGAGTCCATGCATACAGAATGAGAACAGATACTGAGAATTATACCCAGCATACAGGAGAAGAGAAGTGGTATTATGCAGAGTCCATACATACAGAATGAGAACAGATACTGAGAATTATACCCAGCATACAGGAGAAGAGAAGTGGTATTATGCAGAGTCCATGCATACAGAATGAGAACAGATACTGAGAATTATACCCAGCACACAGGAGAAGAGAAGTGGTATTATGCAGAGTCCATGCATACAGAATGAGAACAGATACTGAGAATTATACCCAGCAGGAGAAGAGAAGTGGTATTATGCAGAGTCCATGCATACAGAATGAGAACAGATACTGAGAATTATACCCAGCATACAGGGGAAGAGAAGTGGTATTATGCAGAGTCCATACATACAGAATGAGAACAGATACTGAGAATTATACCCAGCATACAGGGGAAGAGAGGTGGTATTATGCAGAATCCATACATACAGAATGAGAACAGATACTGAGAATTATACCCAGCATACAGGAGAAGAGAAGTGGTATTATGCAGAGTCCATGCATACAGAATGAGAACAGATACTGAGAATTATACCCAGCATACAGGAGAAGAGAAGTGGTATTATGCAGAGTCCATGCATACAGAATGAGAACAGATACTGAGAATTATACCCAGCGGTAGAAGAGAAGTGGTATTATGCAGAGTCCATACATAAAGAATGAGAACAGATACTGAGAATTATACCCAGCTGTAGAAGAGAAGTGGTATTATGCAGAGTCCATACATAAAGAATGAGAACAGATACTGAGAATTATACCCGGCATACTGGAGAAGAGAAGTGGTATTATGCAGAGTCCATGCATACAGAATGAGAACAGATACTGAGAATTATACCCAGCAGTAGAAGAGAAGTGGTATTATGCAGAGTCCATGCATACAGAATGAGAACAGATACTGAGAATTATACCCAGCATACAGGATAAGAGAAGTGGTATTATGCAGAGTCCATGCATACAGAATGAGAACAGATACTGAGAATTATACCCAGCATACAGGAGAAGAGAAGTGGTATTATGCAGAGTCCATACATACAGAATGAGAACAGATACTGAGAATTATACCCAGCATACAGGTGAAAAGAAGTGGTATTATACAGAGTCCATGCATACAGAATGAGAACAGATACTGAGAATTATGCCCAGCAGTAGAAGAGAAGTGGTATTATGCAGAGTCCATACATACAGAATGAGAACAGATACTGAGAATTATACCCAGCAGTAGAAGAGAAGTGGTATTATGCAGAATCCATGCATACAGAATGAGAACAGATACTGAGAATTATACCCAGCAGGAGAAGAGAAGTGGTATTATGCAGAGTCCATGCATACAGAATGAGAACAGATACTGAGAATTATACCCAGCATACAGGAGAATAGAAGTGGTATTATGCAGAGTCCATACATACAGAATGAGAACAGATACTGAGAATTATACTCAGCAGGAGAAGAGAAGTGGTATTATGCAGAGTCCATGCATACAGAATGAGAACAGATACTGAGAATTATACCCAGCAGGAGAAGAGAAGTGGTATTATGCAGAGTCCATGCATACAGAATGAGAACAGATACTGAGAATTATACCCAGCATACAGGAGAAGAGAAGTGGTATTATGCAGAGTCCATGCATACAGAATGAGAACAGATACTGAGAATTATACCCAGCATACAGGAGAAGAGAAGTGGTATTATGCAGAGCTCATACATACAGAATGATAACAGATACTGAGAATTATACCCAGCATACAGGAGAAGAGAAGTGGCATCATGCAGAATCCAGGCATACAGAATGAGAACAGATACTGAGAATTATACCCAGCATACAGGAGAAGAGAAGTGGTATTATGCAGAGTCCATGCATACAGAATGAGAACAGATACTGAGAATTATACCCAGCAGGAGAAGAGAAGTGGTATTATGCAGAGTCCATGCATACAGAATGAGAACAGATACTGAGAATTATACCCAGCATACAGGGGAAGAGAAGTGGTATTATGCAGAGTCCATACATACAGAATGAGAACAGATACTGAGAATTATACCCAGCATACAGGGGAAGAGAGGTGGTATTATGCAGAATCCATACATACAGAATGAGAACAGATACTGAGAATTATACCCAAAATACAGGAGAAGAGAAGTGGTATTATGCAGAGTCCATGCATACAGAATGAGAACAGATACTGAGAATTATACCCAGCAGTAGAAGAGAAGTGGTATTATGCAGAGTCCATGCATACAGAATGAGAACAGATACTGAGAATTATACCCAGCATACAGGATAAGAGAAGTGGTATTATGCAGAGTCCATGCATACAGAATGAGAACAGATACTGAGAATTATACCCAGCATACAGGATAAGAGAAGTGGTATTATGCAGAGTCCATGCATACAGAATGAGAACAGATACTGAGAATTATGCCCAGCAGTAGAAGAGAAGTGGTATTATGCAGAGTCCATACATACAGAATGAGAACAAATACTGAGAATTATACCCAGCAGTAGAAGAGAAGTGGTATTATGCAGAATCCATGCATACAGAATGAGAACAGATACTGAGAATTATACCCGGCATACAGGAGAAGAGAAGTGGTATTATGCAGAGTCCATACATACAGAATGAGAACAGATACTGAGAATTATACCCAGCATACAGGGGAAGAGAGGTGGTATTATGCAGAATCCATACATAAAGAATGAGAACAGATACTGAGAATTATACCCGGCATACTGGAGAAGAGAAGTGGTATTATGCAGAGTCCATGCAAACAGAATGAGAACAGATACTGAGAATTATACCCAGCATACAGGAGAAGAGAAGTGGTATTATGCAGAGTCCATACATACAGAATGAGAACAGATACTGAGAATTATACCCAGCATACAGGGGAAGAGAGGTGGTATTATGCAGAATCCATACATAAAGAATGAGAACAGATACTGAGAATTATACCCGGCATACTGGAGAAGAGAAGTGGTATTATGCAGAGTCCATGCAAACAGAATGAGAACAGATACTGAGAATTATACCCAGCATACAGGAGAAGAGAAGTGGTATTATACAGAGTCCATGCATACAGAATGAGAACAGATACTGAGAATTATACCCAGCATACAGGAGAAGAGAAGTGGTATTATGCAGAGTCCATACATACAGAATGAGAACAGATACTGAGAATTATACCCAGCAGGAGAAGAGAAGAGGTATTATGCAGAGTCCATGCATAGAGAATGAGAACAGATACTGAGAATTATACCCAGCAGGAGAAGAGAAGTGGTATTATGCAGAGTCCATGCATACAGAATGAGAACAGATACTGAGAATTATACCCAGCAGGAGAAGAAAATTGGTATTATGCAGAGTCCATGCATACAGAATGAGAACAGATACTGAGAATGATACCCAGCATACAGGAGAAGAGAAGTGGTATTATGCAGAGTCCATGCATACAGAATGAGAACAGATACTGAGAATTATACCCAGCATACAGGAGAAGAGAAGTGGTATTATGCAGAGTCCATGCATACAGAATGAGAACAGATACTGAGAATTATACCCAGCATACAGGAGAAGAGAAGTGGTATTATGCAGAGCTCATACATACAGAATGATAACAGATACTGAGAATTATACCCAGCATACAGGGGAAGAGAAGTGGTATTATGCAGAGTCCATACATACAGAATGAGAACAGATACTGAGAATTATACCCAGCATACAGGGGAAGAGAGGTGGTATTATGCAGAGTCCATGCATACAGAATGAGAACAGATACTGAGAATTATACCCAGCATACAGGAGAAGAGAAGTGGTATTATGCAGAATCCATACATACAGAATGAGAACAGATACTGAGAATTATACCCAAAATACAGGAGAAGAGAAGTGGTATTATGCAGAGTCCATGCATACAGAATGAGAACAGATACTGAGAATTATACCCAGCATACAGGAGAAGAGAAGTGGTATTATGCAGAGTCCATACATAAAGAATGAGAACAGATACTGAGAATTATACCCAGCAGTAGAAGAGAAGTGGTATTATGCAGAGTCCATGCATACAGAATGAGAAGATACTGAGAATTATACCCAGCATACAGGATAAGAGAAGTGGTATTATGCAGAGTCCATGCATACAGAATGAGAACAGATACTGAGAATTATGCCCAGCAGTAGAAGAGAAGTGGTATTATGCAGAGTCCATACATACAGAATGAGAACAAATACTGAGAATTATACCCAGCAGTAGAAGAGAAGTGGTATTATGCAGAATCCATGCATACAGAATGAGAACAGATACTGAGAATTATACCCAGCAGGAGAAGAGAAGTGGTATTATGCAGAGTCCATACATACAGAATGAGAACAGATACTGAGAATTATACCCAGCATACAGGGGAAGAGAGGTGGTATTATGCAGAATCCATACATACAGAATGAGAACAGATACTGAGAATTATACCCGGCATACTGGAGAAGAGAAGTGGTATTATGCAGAGTCCATGCATACAGAATGAGAACAGATACTGAGAATGATACCCAGCATACAGGAGAAGAGAAGTGGTATTATGCAGAGTCCATGCATAAAGAATGAGAACAGATACTGAGAATTATACCCAGCATACAGGTGAAAAGAAGTGGTATTATGCAGAATCCATACATACAGAATGAGAACAGATACTGAGAATTATACCCAGCATACAGGAGAAGAGAAGTGGTATTATGCAGAGTCCATGCATACAGAATGAGAACAGATACTGAGAATTATACCCAGCATACAGGAGAAGAGAAGTGGTATTATGCAGAGTCTATACATAAAGAATGAGAACAGATACTGAGAATTATACCCAGCAGTAGAAGAGGAGTGGAATTATGCAGAATCCATGCAAACAGAATGAGAACAGATACTGAGAATTATACCCAGCAGTAGAAGAGAAGTGGTATTATGCAGAATCCATACATACAGAATGAGAACAGATACTGAGAATTATACCCAGCATACAGGAGAAAAGAAGTGGTATTATGCAGAGTCCATGCATACAGAATGAGAACAGATACTGAGAATCATACCCGGCATACAGGAGAAGAGTAGTGGTATTATGCAGAGTCCATGCATACAGAATGAGAACAGATACTGAGAATTATACCCAGCATACAGGTGAAAAGAAGTGGTATTATGCAGAGTCCATGCAAACAGAATGAGAACAGATACTGAGAATTATACCCAGCAGGAGAAGAGAAGTGGTATTATGCAGAATCCATACATACAGAATGAGAACAGATACTGAGAATTATACCCAGCAGTAGAAGAGAAGTGGTATTATGCAGAATCCATACATACAGAATGAGAACAGATACTGAGAATTATACCCAGCATACAGGAGAAAAGAAGTGGTATTATGCAGAGTCCATGCATACAGAATGAGAACAGATACTGAGAATCATACCCGGCATACAGGAGAAGAGTAGTGGTATTATGCAGAGTCCATGCATACAGAATGAGAACAGATACTGAGAATTATACCCAGCATACAGGTGAAAAGAAGTGGTATTATGCAGAGTCCATGCAAACAGAATGAGAACAGATACTGAGAATTATACCCAGCAGGAGAAGAGAAGTGGTATTATGCAGAATCCATACATACAGAATGAGAACAGATACTGAGAATTATACCCAGCAGGAGAAGAGAAGAGGTATTATGCAGAGTCCATGCATAGAGAATGAGAACAGATACTGAGAATTATACCCAGCAGGAGAAGAGAAGTGGTATTATGCAGAGTCCATGCATACAGAATGAGAACAGATACTGAGAATTATACCCAGCAGGAGAAGAGAAGTGGTATTATGCAGAGTCCATGCATACAGAATGAGAACAGATACTGAGAATGATACCCAGCATACAGGAGAAGAGAAGTGGTATTATGCAGAGTCCATGCATACAGAATGAGAACAGATACTGAGAATTATACCCAGCATACAGGAGAAGAGAAGTGGTATTATGCAGAGTCCATACATACAGAATGAGAACAGATACTGAGAATTATACCCAGCATACAGGAGAAGAGAAGTGGTATTATGCAGAGCCCATGCATACAGAATGAGAACAGATACTGAGAATTATACCCAGCACACAGGAGAAGAGAAGTGGTATTATGCAGAGTCCATGCATACAGAATGAGAACAGATACTGAGAATTATACCCAGCAGGAGAAGAGAAGTGGTATTATGCAGAGTCCATGCATACAGAATGAGAACAGATACTGAGAATTATACCCAGCATACAGGAGAAGAGAAGTGGTATTATGCAGAGTCCATACATACAGAATGAGAACAGATACTGAGAATTATACCCAGCATACAGGAGAAGAGAAGTGGTATTATGCAGAGTCCATGCATACAGAATGAGAACAGATACTGAGAATTATACCCAGCACACAGGAGAAGAGAAGTGGTATTATGCAGAGTCCATGCATACAGAATGAGAACAGATACTGAGAATTATACCCAGCAGGAGAAGAGAAGTGGTATTATGCAGAGTCCATGCATACAGAATGAGAACAGATACTGAGAATTATACCCAGCATACAGGGGAAGAGAAGTGGTATTATGCAGAGTCCATACATACAGAATGAGAACAGATACTGAGAATTATACCCAGCATACAGGGGAAGAGAGGTGGTATTATGCAGAATCCATACATACAGAATGAGAACAGATACTGAGAATTATACCCAGCATACAGGATAAGAGAAGTGGTATTATGCAGAGTCCATGCATACAGAATGAGAACAGATACTGAGAATTATGCCCAGCAGTAGAAGAGAAGTGGTATTATGCAGAGTCCATACATACAGAATGAGAACAAATACTGAGAATTATACCCAGCAGTAGAAGAGAAGTGGTATTATGCAGAATCCATGCATACAGAATGAGAACAGATACTGAGAATTATACCCGGCATACAGGAGAAGAGAAGTGGTATTATGCAGAGTCCATACATACAGAATGAGAACAGATACTGAGAATTATACCCAGCATACAGGGGAAGAGAGGTGGTATTATGCAGAATCCATACATAAAGAATGAGAACAGATACTGAGAATTATACCCGGCATACTGGAGAAGAGAAGTGGTATTATGCAGAGTCCATGCAAACAGAATGAGAACAGATACTGAGAATTATACCCAGCATACAGGAGAAGAGAAGTGGTATTATGCAGAGTCCATACATACAGAATGAGAACAGATACTGAGAATTATACCCAGCATACAGGGGAAGAGAGGTGGTATTATGCAGAATCCATACATAAAGAATGAGAACAGATACTGAGAATTATACCCGGCATACTGGAGAAGAGAAGTGGTATTATGCAGAGTCCATGCAAACAGAATGAGAACAGATACTGAGAATTATACCCAGCATACAGGAGAAGAGAAGTGGTATTATACAGAGTCCATGCATACAGAATGAGAACAGATACTGAGAATTATACCCAGCATACAGGAGAAGAGAAGTGGTATTATGCAGAGTCCATACATACAGAATGAGAACAGATACTGAGAATTATACCCAGCAGGAGAAGAGAAGAGGTATTATGCAGAGTCCATGCATAGAGAATGAGAACAGATACTGAGAATTATACCCAGCAGGAGAAGAGAAGTGGTATTATGCAGAGTCCATGCATACAGAATGAGAACAGATACTGAGAATTATACCCAGCAGGAGAAGAAAATTGGTATTATGCAGAGTCCATGCATACAGAATGAGAACAGATACTGAGAATGATACCCAGCATACAGGAGAAGAGAAGTGGTATTATGCAGAGTCCATGCATACAGAATGAGAACAGATACTGAGAATTATACCCAGCATACAGGAGAAGAGAAGTGGTATTATGCAGAGTCCATGCATACAGAATGAGAACAGATACTGAGAATTATACCCAGCATACAGGAGAAGAGAAGTGGTATTATGCAGAGCTCATACATACAGAATGATAACAGATACTGAGAATTATACCCAGCATACAGGGGAAGAGAAGTGGTATTATGCAGAGTCCATACATACAGAATGAGAACAGATACTGAGAATTATACCCAGCATACAGGGGAAGAGAGGTGGTATTATGCAGAGTCCATGCATACAGAATGAGAACAGATACTGAGAATTATACCCAAAATACAGGAGAAGAGAAGTGGTATTATGCAGAGTCCATGCATACAGAATGAGAACAGATACTGAGAATTATACCCAGCATACAGGAGAAGAGAAGTGGTATTATGCAGAGTCCATACATACAGAATGAGAACAGATACTGAGAATTATACCCAGCATACAGGAGAAGAGAAGTGGTATTATGCAGAATCCATACATACAGAATGAGAACAGATACTGAGAATTATACCCAAAATACAGGAGAAGAGAAGTGGTATTATGCAGAGTCCATGCATACAGAATGAGAACAGATACTGAGAATTATACCCAGCATACAGGAGAAGAGAAGTGGTATTATGCAGAGTCCATACATAAAGAATGAGAACAGATACTGAGAATTATACCCAGCAGTAGAAGAGAAGTGGTATTATGCAGAGTCCATGCATACAGAATGAGAAGATACTGAGAATTATACCCAGCATACAGGATAAGAGAAGTGGTATTATGCAGAGTCCATGCATACAGAATGAGAACAGATACTGAGAATTATGCCCAGCAGTAGAAGAGAAGTGGTATTATGCAGAGTCCATACATACAGAATGAGAACAAATACTGAGAATTATACCCAGCAGTAGAAGAGAAGTGGTATTATGCAGAATCCATGCATACAGAATGAGAACAGATACTGAGAATTATACCCAGCAGGAGAAGAGAAGTGGTATTATGCAGAGTCCATACATACAGAATGAGAACAGATACTGAGAATTATACCCAGCATACAGGGGAAGAGAGGTGGTATTATGCAGAATCCATACATACAGAATGAGAACAGATACTGAGAATTATACCCGGCATACTGGAGAAGAGAAGTGGTATTATGCAGAGTCCATGCATACAGAATGAGAACAGATACTGAGAATGATACCCAGCATACAGGAGAAGAGAAGTGGTATTATGCAGAGTCCATGCATAAAGAATGAGAACAGATACTGAGAATTATACCCAGCATACAGGTGAAAAGAAGTGGTATTATGCAGAATCCATACATACAGAATGAGAACAGATACTGAGAATTATACCCAGCATACAGGAGAAGAGAAGTGGTATTATGCAGAGTCCATGCATACAGAATGAGAACAGATACTGAGAATTATACCCAGCATACAGGAGAAGAGAAGTGGTATTATGCAGAGTCTATACATAAAGAATGAGAACAGATACTGAGAATTATACCCAGCAGTAGAAGAGGAGTGGAATTATGCAGAATCCATGCAAACAGAATGAGAACAGATACTGAGAATTATACCCAGCAGTAGAAGAGAAGTGGTATTATGCAGAATCCATACATACAGAATGAGAACAGATACTGAGAATTATACCCAGCATACAGGAGAAAAGAAGTGGTATTATGCAGAGTCCATGCATACAGAATGAGAACAGATACTGAGAATCATACCCGGCATACAGGAGAAGAGTAGTGGTATTATGCAGAGTCCATGCATACAGAATGAGAACAGATACTGAGAATTATACCCAGCATACAGGTGAAAAGAAGTGGTATTATGCAGAGTCCATGCAAACAGAATGAGAACAGATACTGAGAATTATACCCAGCAGGAGAAGAGAAGTGGTATTATGCAGAATCCATACATACAGAATGAGAACAGATACTGAGAATTATACCCAGCAGTAGAAGAGAAGTGGTATTATGCAGAATCCATACATACAGAATGAGAACAGATACTGAGAATTATACCCAGCATACAGGAGAAAAGAAGTGGTATTATGCAGAGTCCATGCATACAGAATGAGAACAGATACTGAGAATCATACCCGGCATACAGGAGAAGAGTAGTGGTATTATGCAGAGTCCATGCATACAGAATGAGAACAGATACTGAGAATTATACCCAGCATACAGGTGAAAAGAAGTGGTATTATGCAGAGTCCATGCAAACAGAATGAGAACAGATACTGAGAATTATACCCAGCAGGAGAAGAGAAGTGGTATTATGCAGAATCCATACATACAGAATGAGAACAGATACTGAGAATTATACCCAGCAGGAGAAGAGAAGAGGTATTATGCAGAGTCCATGCATAGAGAATGAGAACAGATACTGAGAATTATACCCAGCAGGAGAAGAGAAGTGGTATTATGCAGAGTCCATGCATACAGAATGAGAACAGATACTGAGAATTATACCCAGCAGGAGAAGAGAAGTGGTATTATGCAGAGTCCATGCATACAGAATGAGAACAGATACTGAGAATGATACCCAGCATACAGGAGAAGAGAAGTGGTATTATGCAGAGTCCATGCATACAGAATGAGAACAGATACTGAGAATTATACCCAGCATACAGGAGAAGAGAAGTGGTATTATGCAGAGTCCATACATACAGAATGAGAACAGATACTGAGAATTATACCCAGCATACAGGAGAAGAGAAGTGGTATTATGCAGAGCCCATGCATACAGAATGAGAACAGATACTGAGAATTATACCCAGCACACAGGAGAAGAGAAGTGGTATTATGCAGAGTCCATGCATACAGAATGAGAACAGATACTGAGAATTATACCCAGCAGGAGAAGAGAAGTGGTATTATGCAGAGTCCATGCATACAGAATGAGAACAGATACTGAGAATTATACCCAGCATACAGGAGAAGAGAAGTGGTATTATGCAGAGTCCATACATACAGAATGAGAACAGATACTGAGAATTATACCCAGCACACAGGAGAAGAGAAGTGGTATTATGCAGAGTCCATGCATACAGAATGAGAACAGATACTGAGAATTATACCCAGCAGGAGAAGAGAAGTGGTATTATGCAGAGTCCATGCATACAGAATGAGAACAGATACTGAGAATTATACCCAGCATACAGGGGAAGAGAAGTGGTATTATGCAGAGTCCATACATACAGAATGAGAACAGATACTGAGAATTATACCCAGCATACAGGGGAAGAGAGGTGGTATTATGCAGAATCCATACATACAGAATGAGAACAGATACTGAGAATTATACCCAGCATACAGGAGAAGAGAAGTGGTATTATGCAGAGTCCATGCATACAGAATGAGAACAGATACTGAGAATTATACCCAGCATACAGGAGAAGAGAAGTGGTATTATGCAGAGTCCATGCATACAGAATGAGAACAGATACTGAGAATTATACCCAGCGGTAGAAGAGAAGTGGTATTATGCAGAGTCCATACATAAAGAATGAGAACAGATACTGAGAATTATACCCAGCTGTAGAAGAGAAGTGGTATTATGCAGAGTCCATACATAAAGAATGAGAACAGATACTGAGAATTATACCCGGCATACTGGAGAAGAGAAGTGGTATTATGCAGAGTCCATGCATACAGAATGAGAACAGATACTGAGAATTATACCCAGCAGTAGAAGAGAAGTGGTATTATGCAGAGTCCATGCATACAGAATGAGAACAGATACTGAGAATTATACCCAGCATACAGGATAAGAGAAGTGGTATTATGCAGAGTCCATGCATACAGAATGAGAACAGATACTGAGAATTATACCCAGCATACAGGAGAAGAGAAGTGGTATTATGCAGAGTCCATACATACAGAATGAGAACAGATACTGAGAATTATACCCAGCATACAGGTGAAAAGAAGTGGTATTATACAGAGTCCATGCATACAGAATGAGAACAGATACTGAGAATTATGCCCAGCAGTAGAAGAGAAGTGGTATTATGCAGAGTCCATACATACAGAATGAGAACAGATACTGAGAATTATACCCAGCAGTAGAAGAGAAGTGGTATTATGCAGAATCCATGCATACAGAATGAGAACAGATACTGAGAATTATACCCAGCAGGAGAAGAGAAGTGGTATTATGCAGAGTCCATGCATACAGAATGAGAACAGATACTGAGAATTATACCCAGCATACAGGAGAATAGAAGTGGTATTATGCAGAGTCCATACATACAGAATGAGAACAGATACTGAGAATTATACTCAGCAGGAGAAGAGAAGTGGTATTATGCAGAGTCCATGCATACAGAATGAGAACAGATACTGAGAATTATACCCAGCAGGAGAAGAGAAGTGGTATTATGCAGAGTCCATGCATACAGAATGAGAACAGATACTGAGAATTATACCCAGCATACAGGAGAAGAGAAGTGGTATTATGCAGAGTCCATGCATACAGAATGAGAACAGATACTGAGAATTATACCCAGCATACAGGAGAAGAGAAGTGGTATTATGCAGAGCTCATACATACAGAATGATAACAGATACTGAGAATTATACCCAGCATACAGGAGAAGAGAAGTGGCATCATGCAGAATCCAGGCATACAGAATGAGAACAGATACTGAGAATTATACCCAGCATACAGGAGAAGAGAAGTGGTATTATGCAGAGTCCATGCATACAGAATGAGAACAGATACTGAGAATTATACCCAGCAGGAGAAGAGAAGTGGTATTATGCAGAGTCCATGCATACAGAATGAGAACAGATACTGAGAATTATACCCAGCATACAGGGGAAGAGAAGTGGTATTATGCAGAGTCCATACATACAGAATGAGAACAGATACTGAGAATTATACCCAGCATACAGGGGAAGAGAGGTGGTATTATGCAGAATCCATACATACAGAATGAGAACAGATACTGAGAATTATACCCAAAATACAGGAGAAGAGAAGTGGTATTATGCAGAGTCCATGCATACAGAATGAGAACAGATACTGAGAATTATACCCAGCATACAGGAGAAGAGAAGTGGTATTATGCAGAGTCCATGCATAAAGAATGAGAACAGATACTGAGAATTATACCCAGCAGTAGAAGAGAAGTGGTATTATGCAGAGTCCATGCATACAGAATGAGAACAGATACTGAGAATTATACCCAGCATACAGGATAAGAGAAGTGGTATTATGCAGAGTCCATGCATACAGAATGAGAACAGATACTGAGAATTATACCCAGCATACAGGATAAGAGAAGTGGTATTATGCAGAGTCCATGCATACAGAATGAGAACAGATACTGAGAATTATGCCCAGCAGTAGAAGAGAAGTGGTATTATGCAGAGTCCATACATACAGAATGAGAACAAATACTGAGAATTATACCCAGCAGTAGAAGAGAAGTGGTATTATGCAGAATCCATGCATACAGAATGAGAACAGATACTGAGAATTATACCCGGCATACAGGAGAAGAGAAGTGGTATTATGCAGAGTCCATACATACAGAATGAGAACAGATACTGAGAATTATACCCAGCATACAGGGGAAGAGAGGTGGTATTATGCAGAATCCATACATAAAGAATGAGAACAGATACTGAGAATTATACCCGGCATACTGGAGAAGAGAAGTGGTATTATGCAGAGTCCATGCAAACAGAATGAGAACAGATACTGAGAATTATACCCAGCATACAGGAGAAGAGAAGTGGTATTATGCAGAGTCCATACATACAGAATGAGAACAGATACTGAGAATTATACCCAGCATACAGGGGAAGAGAGGTGGTATTATGCAGAATCCATACATAAAGAATGAGAACAGATACTGAGAATTATACCCGGCATACTGGAGAAGAGAAGTGGTATTATGCAGAGTCCATGCAAACAGAATGAGAACAGATACTGAGAATTATACCCAGCATACAGGAGAAGAGAAGTGGTATTATGCAGAGTCCATACATACAGAATGAGAACAGATACTGAGAATTATACCCAGCAGGAGAAGAGAAGAGGTATTATGCAGAGTCCATGCATAGAGAATGAGAACAGATACTGAGAATTATACCCAGCAGGAGAAGAGAAGTGGTATTATGCAGAGTCCATGCATACAGAATGAGAACAGATACTGAGAATTATACCCAGCAGGAGAAGAAAATTGGTATTATGCAGAGTCCATGCATACAGAATGAGAACAGATACTGAGAATGATACCCAGCATACAGGAGAAGAGAAGTGGTATTATGCAGAGTCCATGCATACAGAATGAGAACAGATACTGAGAATTATACCCAGCATACAGGAGAAGAGAAGTGGTATTATGCAGAGTCCATGCATACAGAATGAGAACAGATACTGAGAATTATACCCAGCATACAGGAGAAGAGAAGTGGTATTATGCAGAGCTCATACATACAGAATGATAACAGATACTGAGAATTATACCCAGCATACAGGGGAAGAGAAGTGGTATTATGCAGAGTCCATACATACAGAATGAGAACAGATACTGAGAATTATACCCAGCATACAGGGGAAGAGAGGTGGTATTATGCAGAGTCCATGCATACAGAATGAGAACAGATACTGAGAATTATACCCAGCATACAGGAGAAGAGAAGTGGTATTATGCAGAATCCATACATACAGAATGAGAACAGATACTGAGAATTATACCCAAAATACAGGAGAAGAGAAGTGGTATTATGCAGAGTCCATGCATACAGAATGAGAACAGATACTGAGAATTATACCCAGCATACAGGAGAAGAGAAGTGGTATTATGCAGAGTCCATACATAAAGAATGAGAACAGATACTGAGAATTATACCCAGCAGTAGAAGAGAAGTGGTATTATGCAGAGTCCATGCATACAGAATGAGAAGATACTGAGAATTATACCCAGCATACAGGATAAGAGAAGTGGTATTATGCAGAGTCCATGCATACAGAATGAGAACAGATACTGAGAATTATGCCCAGCAGTAGAAGAGAAGTGGTATTATGCAGAGTCCATACATACAGAATGAGAACAAATACTGAGAATTATACCCAGCAGTAGAAGAGAAGTGGTATTATGCAGAATCCATGCATACAGAATGAGAACAGATACTGAGAATTATACCCAGCAGGAGAAGAGAAGTGGTATTATGCAGAGTCCATACATACAGAATGAGAACAGATACTGAGAATTATACCCAGCATACAGGGGAAGAGAGGTGGTATTATGCAGAATCCATACATACAGAATGAGAACAGATACTGAGAATTATACCCGGCATACTGGAGAAGAGAAGTGGTATTATGCAGAGTCCATGCATACAGAATGAGAACAGATACTGAGAATGATACCCAGCATACAGGAGAAGAGAAGTGGTATTATGCAGAGTCCATGCATAAAGAATGAGAACAGATACTGAGAATTATACCCAGCATACAGGTGAAAAGAAGTGGTATTATGCAGAATCCATACATACAGAATGAGAACAGATACTGAGAATTATACCCAGCATACAGGAGAAGAGAAGTGGTATTATGCAGAGTCCATGCATACAGAATGAGAACAGATACTGAGAATTATACCCAGCATACAGGAGAAGAGAAGTGGTATTATGCAGAGTCTATACATAAAGAATGAGAACAGATACTGAGAATTATACCCAGCAGTAGAAGAGGAGTGGAATTATGCAGAATCCATGCAAACAGAATGAGAACAGATACTGAGAATTATACCCAGCAGTAGAAGAGAAGTGGTATTATGCAGAATCCATACATACAGAATGAGAACAGATACTGAGAATTATACCCAGCATACAGGAGAAAAGAAGTGGTATTATGCAGAGTCCATGCATACAGAATGAGAACAGATACTGAGAATCATACCCGGCATACAGGAGAAGAGTAGTGGTATTATGCAGAGTCCATGCATACAGAATGAGAACAGATACTGAGAATTATACCCAGCATACAGGTGAAAAGAAGTGGTATTATGCAGAGTCCATGCAAACAGAATGAGAACAGATACTGAGAATTATACCCAGCAGGAGAAGAGAAGTGGTATTATGCAGAATCCATACATACAGAATGAGAACAGATACTGA
This sequence comes from Staurois parvus, assembly GCF_062004578.1. Lineage (NCBI taxonomy): Eukaryota > Metazoa > Chordata > Amphibia > Anura > Ranidae > Staurois > Staurois parvus. Next base: position 1,796,931 of record NW_028318463.1, read on the forward strand.
GAATTATACCCAGCAGGAGAAGAGAAGAGGTATTATGCAGAGTCCATGCATAGAGAATGAGAACAGATACTGAGAATTATACCCAGCAGGAGAAGAGAAGTGGTATTATGCAGAGTCCATGCATACAGAATGAGAACAGATACTGAGAATTATACCCAGCAGGAGAAGAGAAGTGGTATTATGCAGAGTCCATGCATACAGAATGAGAACAGATACTGAGAATGATACCCAGCATACAGGAGAAGAGAAGTGGTATTATGCAGAGTCCATGCATACAGAATGAGAACAGATACTGAGAATTATACCCAGCATACAGGAGAAGAGAAGTGGTATTATGCAGAGTCCATACATACAGAATGAGAACAGATACTGAGAATTATACCCAGCATACAGGAGAAGAGAAGTGGTATTATGCAGAGCCCATGCATACAGAATGAGAACAGATACTGAGAATTATACCCAGCACACAGGAGAAGAGAAGTGGTATTATGCAGAGTCCATGCATACAGAATGAGAACAGATACTGAGAATTATACCCAGCAGGAGAAGAGAAGTGGTATTATGCAGAGTCCATGCATACAGAATGAGAACAGATACTGAGAATTATACCCAGCATACAGGAGAAGAGAAGTGGTATTATGCAGAGTCCATACATACAGAATGAGAACAGATACTGAGAATTATACCCAGCATACAGGAGAAGAGAAGTGGTATTATGCAGAGTCCATGCATACAGAATGAGAACAGATACTGAGAATTATACCCAGCACACAGGAGAAGAGAAGTGGTATTATGCAGAGTCCATGCATACAGAATGAGAACAGATACTGAGAATTATACCCAGCAGGAGAAGAGAAGTGGTATTATGCAGAGTCCATGCATACAGAATGAGAACAGATACTGAGAATTATACCCAGCATACAGGGGAAGAGAAGTGGTATTATGCAGAGTCCATACATACAGAATGAGAACAGATACTGAGAATTATACCCAGCATACAGGAGAAGAGAAGTGGTATTATGCAGAGTCCATGCATACAGAATGAGAACAGATACTGAGAATTATACCCAGCATACAGGAGAAGAGAAGTGGTATTATGCAGAATCCATACATACAGAATGAGAACAGATACTGAGAATTATACCCAGCATACAGGAGAAGAGAAGTGGTATTATGCAGAGTCCATGCATACAGAATGAGAACAGATACTGAGAATTATACCCAGCATACAGGAGAAGAGAAGTGGTATTATGCAGAGTCCATGCATACAGAATGAGAACAGATACTGAGAATTATACCCAGCGGTAGAAGAGAAGTGGTATTATGCAGAGTCCATACATAAAGAATGAGAACAGATACTGAGAATTATACCCAGCTGTAGAAGAGAAGTGGTATTATGCAGAGTCCATACATAAAGAATGAGAACAGATACTGAGAATTATACCCGGCATACTGGAGAAGAGAAGTGGTATTATGCAGAGTCCATGCATACAGAATGAGAACAGATACTGAGAATTATACCCAGCAGTAGAAGAGAAGTGGTATTATGCAGAGTCCATGCATACAGAATGAGAACAGATACTGAGAATTATACCCAGCATACAGGATAAGAGAAGTGGTATTATGCAGAGTCCATGCATACAGAATGAGAACAGATACTGAGAATTATACCCAGCATACAGGAGAAGAGAAGTGGTATTATGCAGAGTCCATACATACAGAATGAGAACAGATACTGAGAATTATACCCAGCATACAGGTGAAAAGAAGTGGTATTATACAGAGTCCATGCATACAGAATGAGAACAGATACTGAGAATTATGCCCAGCAGTAGAAGAGAAGTGGTATTATGCAGAGTCCATACATACAGAATGAGAACAGATACTGAGAATTATACCCAGCAGTAGAAGAGAAGTGGTATTATGCAGAATCCATGCATACAGAATGAGAACAGATACTGAGAATTATACCCAGCAGGAGAAGAGAAGTGGTATTATGCAGAGTCCATGCATACAGAATGAGAACAGATACTGAGAATTATACCCAGCATACAGGAGAATAGAAGTGGTATTATGCAGAGTCCATACATACAGAATGAGAACAGATACTGAGAATTATACTCAGCAGGAGAAGAGAAGTGGTATTATGCAGAGTCCATGCATACAGAATGAGAACAGATACTGAGAATTATACCCAGCAGGAGAAGAGAAGTGGTATTATGCAGAGTCCATGCATACAGAATGAGAACAGATACTGAGAATTATACCCAGCATACAGGAGAAGAGAAGTGGTATTATGCAGAGTCCATGCATACAGAATGAGAACAGATACTGAGAATTATACCCAGCATACAGAAGAAAAGAAGTGGTATTATGCAGAGTCCATACATACAGAATGAGAACAGATACTGAGAATTATACCCAGCAATAGAAGAGAAGAGGTATTATGCAGAATCCATGCATAAAGAATGAGAACAGATACTGAGAATTATACCCGGCATACAGGAGAAGAGAAGTGGTATTATGCAGAGTCCATACATACAGAATGAGAACAGATACTGAGAATTATACCCAGCAGGAGAAGAGAAGTGGTATTATGCAGAGTCCATGCATACAGAATGAGAACAGATACTGAGAATTATACCCAGCATACAGGAGAAGAGAAGTGGTATTATGCAGAGTCCATGCATAAAGAATGAGAACAGATACTGAGAATTATACTCAGCATACAGGAGAATAGAAGTGGTATTATGCAGAGTCCATACATACAGAATGAGAACAGATACTGAGAATTATACCCAGAAGGAGAAGAGAAGTGGTATTATGCAGAGTCCATGCATACAGAATGAGAACAGATACTGAGAATTATACCCAGCAGGAGAAGAGAAGTGGTATTATGCAGAGTCCATGCATACAGAATGAGAACAGATACTGAGAATTATACCCAGCAGGAGAAGAGAAGTGGTATTATGCAGAGTCCATGCATACAGAATGAGAACAGATACTGAGAATTATACCCAGCATACAGGAGAATAGAAGTGGTATTATACAGATTCCATACATACAGAATGAGAACAGATACTGAGAATTATACCCAGCATACAGGAGAAGAGAAGTGGTATTATGCAGAGTCCATGCATACAGAATGAGAACAGATACTGAGAATTATACCCAGCAGGAGAAGAGAAGTGGTATTATGCAGAGTCCATGCATACAGAATGAGAACAGATACTGAGAATTATACCCAGCATACAGGAGAAGAGAAGTGGTATTATACAGAGTCCATGTATACAGAATGAGAACAGATACTGAGAATTATACCCAGCATACAGGAGAAGAGAAGTGGTATTATGCAGAGTCCATGCATACAGAATGAGAACAGATACTGAGAATTATACCCAGCATACAGGAGAAGAGAAGTGGTATTATGCAGAGTCCATGCATACAGAATGAGAACAGATACTGAGAATTATACCCAGCATACAGGGGAAGAGAAGTGGTATTATGCAGAGTCCATACATACAGAATGAGAACAGATACTGAGAATTATACCCAGCATACAGGGGAAGAGAAGTGGTATTATGCAGAGTCCATGCATACAGAATGAGAACAGATACTGAGAATTATACCCAGCATACAGGGGAAGAGAAGTGGTATTATGCAGAGTCCATACATACAGAATGAGAACAGATACTGAGAATTATACCCAGCAATAGAAGAGAAGAGGTATTATGCAGAATCCATGCATGCAGAATGAGAACAGATACTGAGAATTATACCCAGCATACAGGGGAAGAGAAGTGGTATTATGCAGAGTCCATGCATACAGAATGAGAACAGATACTGAGAATTATACCCAGCATACAGGAGAAGAGAAGTGGTATTATGCAGAGTCCATACATACAGAATGAGAACAGATACTGAGAATTATACCCAGCATACAGGAGAAGAGAAGAGGTATTATGCAGAATCCATGCATACAGAATGAGAACAGATACTGAGAATTATACCCAGCATACAGGAGAAGAGAAGTGGTATTATGCAGAATCCATGCAAACAGAATGAGAACAGATACTGAGAATTATACCCAGCATACAGGAGAAGAGAAGTGGTATTATGCAGAGTCCATGCATACAGAATGAGAACAGATACTGAGAATTATACCCAGCAGTATAAGAGAAGTGGTATTATGCAGAATCCATGCAAACAGAATGAGAACAGATACTGAGAATTATACCCAGCATACAGGAGAAGAGAAGTGGTATTATGCAGAGTCCATGCATAAAGAATGAGAACAGATACTGAGAATTATACCCAGCATACAGGTGAAAAGAAGTGGTATTATGCAGAATCCATACATACAGAATGAGAACAGATACTGAGAATTATACCCAGCATACAGGAGAAGAGAAGTGGTATTATGCAGAGTCCATGCATACAGAATGAGAACAGATACTGAGAATTAAACCCAGCATACAGGAGAAGAGAAGTGGTATTATGCAGAGTCCATGCATACAGAATGAGAACAGATACTGAGAATTATACCCAGCATACAGGAAAAGAGAATTGTATTATGCAGAGTCCATACATAAAGAATGAGAACAGATAATGAGAATTATACCCGGCATACTGGAGAAGAGAAGTGGTATTATGCAGAGTCCATGCATACAGAATGAGAACAGATACTGAGAATTATACCCAGCAGTAGAAGAGAAGTGGTATTATGCAGAGTCCATGCATACAGAATGAGAACAGATACTGAGAATTATACCCAGCATACAGGAAAAGAGAAGTGGTATTATGCAGAGTCCATACATACAGAATGAGAACAGATACTGAGAATTATACCCAGCATACAGGAGAAGAGAAGTGGTATTATACAGAGTCCATGCATACAGAATGAGAACAGATACTGAGAATTATGCCCAGCAGTAGAAGAGAAGTGGTATTATGCAGAGTCCATACATACAGAATGAGAACAGATACTGAGAATTATACCCAGCAGGAGAAGAGAAGTGGTATTATGCAGAGTCCATGCATACAGAATGAGAACAGATACTGAGAATTATAAACAGCAGGAGAAGAGAAGTGGTATTATGCAGAGTCCATGCATACAGAATGAGAACAGATACTGAGAATTATACCCAGCATACAGGAGAAGAGAAGTGGTATTATGCAGAGTCCATACATACACAATGAGAACAGATACTGAGAATTATACCCAGCATACAGGAGAAGAGAAGTGGTATTATGCAGAGTCCATACATACAGAATTAGAACAGATACTGAGAATTATACCCAGCATACAGGAGAAGAGAAGTGGTATTATGCAGAGTCCATGCATACAGAATGAGAACAGATACTGAGAATTATACCCAGCATACAGGAGAAGAGAAGTGGTATTATGCAGAATCCATGCAAACAGAATGAGAACAGATACTGAGAATTATACCCAGCATACAGGAGAAGAGAAGTGGTATTATGCAGAGTCCATGCATACAGAATGAGAACAGATACTGAGAATTATACCCAGCAGTATAAGAGAAGTGGTATTATGCAGAATCCATGCAAACAGAATGAGAACAGATACTGAGAATTATACCCAGCATACAGGATAAGAGAAGTGGCATCATGCAGAGTCCATGCATACAGAATGAGAACCCTGCGCTCAAATACAGTATTACATGAGACTGCTAGAAATCATTACTATAACAGTACAATAGGGAAACACAGATTAGGGCATGCAGGGGCCCTAGGGGCGGCATGCAGGGGCCCTAGGGGCTGCAAGCGGCCCCTAGGCTTGTAGGTTGGACACCAGGGGATTACATTCTCCTTGTAAAAAACACCCGGGATACACCATATTTACTGAATTCTGTTTTTAGTATTCCTTAAAAGTTCAAACATCCTTTGTGTTTTTTAAATAAATTCCTTTTTTTTTTAAAGTTTTTTTTGACAAATCTTAACTTTTGTTTTAACTGTGACGCGGCCGCAGCTTCTCACAGTCTTTCCCACCATTTAGTTTTTACATTTACTGGCTGCTCCCAAATACCAACTTCAAGCTGAAGCTCTGCTGCAGAGCTGTATGTGATCCCAGATCTCCTCCTCCTCCACCTGTCATCATGGGGCATCCTGGGAGCTTCTGACTCCGCCCATCACTGCGCCGATCCTCCTGTATTGAGATGGAAGTGGAGGATTATGTTATGTTGAATAAAATGCGTCTTCTGCTGACATCGCTCTGCGCTCTGCTATCCATGTCTGGAATGAGAACAGACACTGAGAATTATACCCAGCAGGAGAAGAGAAGTGGTATTATGCAGAGTCCATGCATACAGAATGAGAACAGATACTGAGAATTATACCCAGCAGGAGAAGAGAAGTGGTATTATGCAGAGTCCATGCATACAGAATGAGAACAGATACTGAGAATGATACCCAGCATACAGGAGAAGAGAAGTGGTATTATGCAGAGTCCATGCATACAGAATGAGAACAGATACTGAGAATTATACCCAGCATACAGGAGAAGAGAAGTGGTATTATGCAGAGTCCATGCATAAAGAATGAGAACAGATACTGAGAATTATACCCAGCATACAGGAGAAGAGAAGTGGTATTATGCAGAGTCCATGCATAAAGAATGAGAACAGATACTGAGAATTATACCCAGCATACAGGTGAAAAGAAGTGGTATTATGCAGAATCCATACATACAGAATGAGAACAGATACTGAGAATTATACCCAGCAAGAGAAGAGAAGTGGTATTATGCAGAGTCCATGCATACAGAATGAGAACAGATACTGAGAATTATACCCAGCATACAGGAGAAGAGAAGTGGTATTATGCAGAGTCCATACATACAGAATGAGAACAGATACTGAGAATTATACCCAGCATACAGGAGAAGAGAAGTGGTATTATGCAGAGTCCATGCATACAGAATGAGAACAGATACTGAGAATTATACCCGGCATACAGGAGAAGAGAAGTGGTATTATGCAGAGTCCATACATACAGAATGAGAACAGATACTGAGAATTATACCCAGCATACAGGAGAAGAGAAGTGGTATTATGCAGAGTCCATGCATACAGAATGAGAACAGATACTGAGAATTATACCCAGCAGGAGAAGAGAAGTGGTATTATGCAGAGTCCATGCATACAGAATGAGAACAGATACTGAGAATTATACCCAGCAGGAGAAGAGAAGAGGTATTATGCAGAGTCCATGCATACAGAATGAGAACAGATACTGAGAATTATACCCAGCATACAGGAGAAGAGAAGTGGTATTATGCAGAGTCCATGCATACAGAATGAGAACAGATACTGAGAATTATACCCAGCATACAGGAGAAGAGAAGTGGTATTATGCAGAGTCCATGCATAAAGAATGAGAACAGATACTGAGAATTATACCCAGCAGGAGAAGAGAAGTGGTATTATGCAGAGTCCATGCATAAAGAATGAGAACAGATACTGAGAATTATACCCAGCATACAGGTGAAAAGAAGTGGTATTATGCAGAATCCATACATACAGAATGAGAACAGATACTGAGAATTATACCCAGCAGGAGAAGAGAAGTGGTATTATGCAGAGTCCATGCATACAGAATGAGAACAGATACTGAGAATTATACCCAGCATACAGGAGAAGAGAAGTGGTATTATGCAGAGTCCATGCATAAAGAATGAGAACAGATACTGAGAATTATACCCGGCATACAGGAGAAGAGAAGTGGTATTATGCAGAGTCCATGCATACAGAATGAGAACAGATACTGAGAATTATACCCAGCATATAGGGGAAGAGAAGTGGTATTATGCAGAGTCCATACATACAGAATGAGAACAGATACTGAGAATTATACCCAACATACAGGGGAAGAGAAGTGGTATTATGCAGAGTCCATACATACAGAATGAGAAGAGATACTGAGAATTATACCCAGCATACAGGAGAAGAGAAGTGGTATTATGCAGAGTCCATGCATACAGAATGAGAACAGATACTGAGAATTATACCCAGCAGTAGAAGAGAAGTGGTATTATGCAGAGTCCATGCATACAGAATGAGAACAGATACTGAGAATTATACCCAGCATACAGGGGAAGAGAAGTGGTATTATGCAGAGTCCATACATACAGAATGAGAACAGATACTGAGAATTATACCCAGCATACAGGAGAAGAGAAGTGGTATTATGCAGAGTCCATACATACAGAATGAGAACAGATACTGAGAATTATACCCAGCATACAGGAGAAGAGAAGTGGTATTATGCAGAGTCCATACATACAGAATGAGAACAGATACTGAGAATTATACCCAGCAATAGAAGAGAAGAGGTATTATGCAGAATCCATGCATGCAGAATGAAAACAAATACTGAGAATTATACCCAGCATACAGGAGAAGAGAAGTGGTATTATGCAGAGTCCATGCATACAGAATGAGAACAGATACTGAGAATTATACCCAGCATACAGGAAAAGAGAAGTGGTATTATGCAGAGTCCATGCATACAGAATGAGAACAGATACTGAGAATTATACCCGGCATACTGGAGAAGAGAAGAGGTATTATGCAGAGTCCATGCATACAGAATGAGAACAGATACTGAGAATTATACCCGGCATACTGGAGAAGAGAAGTGTTATTATGCAGAGTCCATGCATACAGAATGAGAACAGATACTGAGAATTACACCCAGCAGTAGAAGAGAAGTGGTATTATGCAGAGTCCATGCATACAGAATGAGAACAGATACTGAGAATTATACCCAGCATACAGGGGAAGAGAAGTGGTATTATGCAGAGTCCATACATACAGAATGAGAACAGATACTGAGAATTATACCCAGCATACAGGGGAAGAGAAGTGGTATTATGCAGAGTCCATACATACAGAATGAGAACAGATACTGAGAATTATACCCAGCAATAGAAGAGAAGAGGTATTATGCAGAATCCATGCATGCAGAATGAGAACAGATACTGAGAATTAAACCCAGCATACAGGAGAAGAGAAGTGGTATTATGCAGAGTCCATGCATACAGAATGAGAACAGATACTGAGAATTATACCCAGCATACAGGAGAAGAGAAGTGGTATTATGCAGAATCCATGCAAACAGAATGAGAACAGATACTGAGAATTATACCCAGCATACAGGAGAAGAGAAGTGGTATTATGCAGAGTCCATGCATACAGAATGAGAACAGATACTGAGAATTATACCCGGCAGTATAAGAGAAGTGGTATTATGCAGAATCCATGCAAACAGAATGAGAACAGATACTGAGAATTATACCCAGCATACAGGAGAAGAGAAGTGGTATTATGCAGAGTCCATGCATAAAGAATGAGAACAGATACTGAGAATTATACCCAGCATACAGGTGAAAAGAAGTGGTATTATGCAGAATCCATACATACAGAATGAGAACAGATACTGAGAATTATACCCAGCATACAGGAGAAGAGAAGTGGTATTATGCAGAGTCCATGCATACAGAATGAGAACAGATACTGAGAATTATACCCAGCAGTAGAAGAGAAGTGGTATTATGCAGAGTCCATGCATACAGAATGAGAACAGATACTGAGAATTAAACCCAGCATACAGGGGAAGAGAAGTGGTATTATGCAGAGTCCATGCATACAGAATGAGAACAGATACTGAGAATTATACCCAGCAATAGAAGAGAAGAGAAGTGGTATTATGCAGAATCCATGCATACAGAATGAGAACAGATACTGAGAATTATACCCAGCATACAGGAAAAGAGAATTGTATTATGCAGAGTCCATGCATACAGAATGAGAACAGATACTGAGAATTATACCCAGCAAGAGAAGAGAAGTGGTATTATGCAGAGTCCATACATAAAGAATGAGAACAGATACTGAGAATTATACCCAGCAGGAGAAGAGAAGTGGTATTATGCAGAATCCATGCATACAGAATGAGAACAGATACTGAGAATTATACCCAGCATACAGGAGAAGAGAAGTGGTATTATACAGAGTCCATGCATACAGAATTAGAACAGATACTGAGAATTATGCCCAGCAGTAGAAGAGAAGTGGTATTATACAGAGTCCATACATACAGAATGAGAACAGATACTGAGAATTATACCCAGCAGTACAAGAGAAGTGGTATTATGCAGAGTCCATGCATACAGAATGAGAACAGATACTGAGAATTATAAACAGCAGGAGAAGAGAAGTGGTATTATGCAGAGTCCATGCATACAGAATGAGAACAGATACTGAGAATTATACCCAGCATACAGGAGAAGAGAAGTGGTATTATGCAGAGTCCATACATACACAATGAGAACAGATACTGAGAATTATACCCAGCATACAGGAGAATAGAAGTGGTATTATGCAGAGTCCATACATACAGAATGAGAACAGATACTGAGAATTATACCCAGCATACAGGAGAAGAGAAGTGGTATTATGCAGAGTCCATGCATACAGAATGAGAACAGATACTGAGAATTATACCCAGCATACTGGAGAAGAGAAGTGGTATTATGCAGACTCCATGCATACAGAATGATAACAGATACTGAGAATTATACCCAGCATACAGGATAAGAGAAGTGGCATCATGCAGAGTCCATGCATACAGAATGAGAACAGATACTGAGAACTATACCCAGCATACAGGAGAAGAGAAGTGGTATTATGCAGAATCCATGCATACAGAATGAGAACAGATACTGAGAATTATACCCAGCATACAGGGGAAGAGAAGTGGTATTATGCAGAATCCATACATACAGAATGAGAACAGATACTGAGAATTATACCCAACATACATGAGAAGAGAAGTGGTATTATGCAGAGTCCATGCATACAGAATGAGAACAGATACTGAGAATTATACCCAGCATACAGGATAAGAGAAGTGGTATTATGCAGAGTCCATACATACAGAATGAGAACAGATACTGAGAATTATACCCAGCATACAGGAGAAGAGAAGTGGTATTATGCAGAGTCCATGCATACAGAATGAGAACAGATACTGAGAATTATACCCAGCAGTAGAAGAGAAGAGGTATTATGCAGAAACCATGCATACAGAATGAGAACAAATACTGAGAATTATACCCAGCATACAGGAGAAGAGAAGTGGTATTATGCAGAGTCCATACATACAGAATGAGAACAGATACTGAGAATTATACCCAGCATACAGGAGAAGAGAAGTGGTATTATGCAGAGTTCATGCATACAGAATGAAAACAGATACTGAGAATTATACCCAGCGGTAGAAGAGAAGTGGTATTATGCAGAGTCCATACATAAAGAATGAGAACAGATACTGAGAATTATACCCAGCGGTAGAAGAGAAGTGGTATTATGCAGAGTCCATGCATACAGAATGAGAACAGATACTGAGAATTATACCCAGCAGTAGAAGAGAAGTGGTATTATGCAGAGTCCATGCATACAGAATGAGAACAGATACTGAGAATTATACCCAGCATACAGGAGAAGAGAAGTGGTATTATGCAGAGTCCATACATACAGAATGAGAACAGATACTGAGAATTATACCCAGCATACAGGAGAAGAGAAGTGGTATTATGCAGAGTCCATACATACAGAATGAGAACAGATACTGAGAATTATACCCAGCATACAGGAGAAGAGAAGTGGTATTATGCAGAGTCCATACATACAGAATGAGAACAGATACTGAGAATTATACCCAGCAGTAGAAGAGAAGTGGTATTATGCAGAATCCATGCATACAGAATGAGAACAGATACTGAGAATTATACCCAGCATACAGGAGAAGAGAAGTGGTATTATGCAGAGTCCATACATACAGAATGAGAACAGATACTGAGAATTATACCCAGCAGGAGAAGAGAAGTGGTATTATGCAGAGTCCATGCATACAGAATGAAAACAGATACTGAGAATTATACCCAGCATACAGGAGAAGAGAAGTGGTATTATGCAGAGTCCATGCATACAGAATGAGAACAGATACTGAGAATTATACCCAGCAGTAGAAGAGAAGTGGTATTATGCAGAATCCATGCAAACAGAATGAGAACAGATACTGAGAATTATACCCATACAGGTGAAAAGAAGTGGTATTATGCAGAATCCATGCATACAGAATAAGAACAGATACTGAGAATTATACCCAGCAGGAGAAGAGAAGTGGTATTATGCAGAGTCCATACATACAGAATGAGAACAGATACTGAGAATTATACCCGGCATACAGGAGAAGAGAAGTGGTATTATGCAGAGTCCATGCATACAGAATGAGAACAGATACTGAGAATTATACCCAGCATACAGGAGAAGAGAAGTGGTATTATGCAGAGTCCATACATACAGAATGAGAACAGATACTGAGAATTATACCCAGCAGTAGAAGAGAAGTGGTATTATGCAGAATACATACATACAGAATGAGAACAGATACTGAGAATTATACCCAGCATACAGGAGAAGAGAAGTGGTATTATGCAGAGTCCATGCATACAGAATGAGAACAGATACTGAGAATTATACCCAGCATACAGGAGAAGAGAAGTGGTATTATGCAGAGTCCATACATACAGAATGAGAACAGATACTGAGAATTATACCCAGCAGTAGAAGAGAAGTGGTATTATGCAGAATCCATGCATACAGAATGAGAACAGATACTGAGAATTATACCCAGCAAGAGAAGAGAAGTGGTATTATGCAGAGTCCATACATACAGAATGAGAACAGATACTGAGAATTATACCCAGCATACAGGGGAAGAGAAGTGGTATTATGCAGAGTCCATGCATACAGAATGAGAACAGATACTGAGAATAATACCCAGAAGGAGAAGAGAAATGGTATTATGCAGAGTCCATGCATACAGAATGAGAACAGATACTGAGAATTATACCCAGCATACAGTAGAAGAGAAGTGGTATTATGCAGAGTCCATGCATACAGAATGAGAACAGATACTGAGAATTATACCCAGCAGTAGAAGAGAAGTGGTATTATGCAGAATCCATGCATACAGAATGAGAACAGATACTGAGAATTATACCCAGCAGTAGAAGAGAAGTGGTATTATGCAGAATCCATGCAAACAGAATGAGAACAGATACTGAGAATTATACCCATACAGGTGAAAAGAAGTGGTATTATGTAGAATTCATGCATACAGAATGAGAACAGATACTGAGAATTATACCCAGCATACAGGTGAAAAGAAGTGGTATTATGCAGAATCCATGCATACAGAATAAGAACAGATACTGAGAATTATACCCAGCAGGAGAAGAGAAGTGGTACTATGCAGAGTCCATACATACAGAATGAGAACAGATACTGAGAATTATACCCGGCATACAGGAGAAGAGAAGTGGTATTATGCAGAGTCCATGCATACAGAATGAGAACAGATACTGAGAATTATACCCAGCAGGAGAAGAGAAGTGGTATTATGCAGAGTCCATAAATACAGAATGAGAACAGATACTGAGAATTATACCCGGCATACAGGAGAAGAGAAGTGGTATTATGCAGAGTCCATGCATACAGAATGAGAACAGATACTGAGAATTATACCCAGCAAGAGAAGAGAAGTGGTATTATGCAGAGTCCATGCATACAGAATGAGAACAGATACTGGGAATTATACCCAGCAGGAGAAGTGGTATTATGCAGAGTCCATACATACAGAATGAGAACAGATACTGAGAATTACACCCAGCATACAGGAGAAGAGAAGTGGTATTATACAGAATCCATACATACAGAATGAGAACAGATACTGAGAATTATACCCAGCATACAGGAGAATAGAAGTGGTATTATGCAGAGTCCATACATACAGAATGAGAACAGATACTGAGAATTATACCCAGAATACAGGAGAAGAGAAGTGGTATTATGCAGAGTCCATACATACAGAATGAGAACAGATACTGAGAATTATACCCAGCATACAGGAGAAGAGAAGTGGTATTATGCAGAGTCCATACATACAGAATGAGAACAGATACTGAGAATTATACCCAGCATACAGGAGAATAGAAGTGGTATTATGCAGAGTCCATACATACAGAATGAGAACAGATACTGAGAATTATACCCAGCATACAGGGGAAGAGAAGTGGTATTATGCAGAGTCAATACATACAGAATGAGAACAGATACTGAGAACTATACCCAGCATACAGGAGAAGAGAAGTGGTATTATGCAGAATCCATGCATACAGAATGAGAACAGATACTGAGAATTATACCCAGCATACAGGAGAAGAGAAGTGGTATTATGCAGAGTCCATGCATACAGAATGAGAACAGATACTGAGAATTATACCCAGCATACAGGAGAAGAGAAATGGTATTATGCAGAGTCCATACATACAGAATGAGAACAGATACTGAGAATTATACCCGGCATAAAGGAGAAGAGAAGTGGTATTATGCAGAGTCCATGCATACAGAATGAGAACAGATACTGAGAATTATGCCCAGCAGTAGAAGAGAAGTGGTATTATGCAGAGTCCATGCATACAGAATGAGAACAGATACTGAGAATTATACCCATACAGGTGAAAAGAAGTGGTATTATGCAGAATCCATGCATACAGAATGAGAACAGATACTGAGAATTATACCCAGCATACAGGTGAAAAGAAGTGGTATTATGCAGAGTCCATGCATACAGAATGAGAACAGATACTGAGAATTATACCCAGCATACAGGAGAAGAGAAGTGGTATTATGCAGAGTCCATACATACAGAATGAGAACAGATACTGAGAATTATACCCAGCAGTAGAAGAGAAGTGGTATTATGCAGAGTCCATACATACAGAATGAGAACAGATACTGAGAATTACACCCAGCAAGAGAAGAGAAGTGGTATTATGCAGAATCCATGCATACAGAATGAGAACAGATACTGAGAATTATACCCAGCATACAGGAGAATAGAAGTGGTATTATGCAGAGTCCATGCATACAGAATGAGAACAGATACTGAGAATTATACCCGGCATACAGGAGAAGAGAAGTGGTATTAGGCAGAGTCCATACATACAGAATGAGAACAGATACTGAGAATTATACCCAGCAGGAGAAGAGAAGTGGTATTATGCAGAGTCCATGCATACAGAATGAGAACAGATACTGAGAATTATACCCAGCATACAGGGGAAGAGAAGTGGTATTATGCAGAGTCCATACATACAGAATGAGAACAGATACTGAGAATTATACCCAACATACATGAGAAGAGAAGTGGTATTATGCAGAGTCCATGCATACAGAATGAGAACAGATACTGAGAATTATACCCAGCATACAGGATAAGAGAAGTGGTATTATGCAGAGTCCATACATACAGAATGAGAACAGATACTGAGAATTATACCCAGCATACAGGAGAAGAGAAGTGGTATTATGCAGAGTCCATGCATACAGAATGAGAACAGATACTGAGAATTATACCCAGCAGTAGAAGAGAAGAGGTATTATGCAGAGTCCATGCATACAGAATGAGAACAGATACTGAGAATTATACCCAGCATACAGGATAAGAGAAGTGGTATTATGCAGAGTCCATGCATACAGAATGAGAACAGATACTGAGAATTATACCCAGCATACAGGAGAAGAGAAGTGGTATTATGCAGAGTCCATACATACAGAATGAGAACAGATACTGAGAATTATACCCAGCATACAGGTGAAAAGAAGTGGTATTATACAGAGTCCATGCATACAAAATGAGAACAGATACTGAGAATTATACCCAGCAGTAGAAGAGAAGTGGTATTATGCAGAGTCCATGCATACAGAATGAGAACAGATACTGAGAATTATACCCAGCAGTAGAAGAGAAGTGGTATTATGCAGAGTCCATGCATACAGAATGAGAACAGATACTGAGAATTATACCCAGCAGTAGAAGAGAAGTGGTATTATGCAGAGTCCATGCATACAGAATGAGAACAGATACTGAGAATTATACCCAGCAGTAGAAGAGCAGTGGTATTATGCAGAATCCATGCAAACAGAATGAGAACAGATACTGAGAATTATACCCATACAGGTGAAAAGAAGTGGTATTATGCAGAATCCATGCATACAGAATAAGAACAGATACTGAGAATTATACCCAGCAGGAGAAGAGAAGTGGTATTATGCAGAGTCCATGCATACAGAATGAGAACAGATACTGAGAATTATACCCGGCATACAGGAGAAGAGAAGTGGTATTATGCAGAGTCCATACATACAGAATGAGAACAGATACTGAGAATTATACTCGGCATACAGGAGAAGAGAAGTGGTATTATGCAGAGTCCATGCATACAGAATGAGAACAGATACTGAGAATTATACCCAGCAGTAGAAGAGAAGTGGTATTATGCAGAGTCCATGCATACAGAATGAGAACAGATACTGAGAATTATACCCAGCATACAGGTGAAAAGAAGTGGTATTATGCAGAGTCCATGCATACAGAATGAGAACAGATACTGAGAATTATACCCAGCATACAGGAGAAGAGAAGTGGTATTATGCAGAATCCATGCATACAGAATGAGAACAGATACTGAGAATTATACCCAGCATACAGGTGAAAAGAAGTGGTATTATGCAGAGTCCATACATACAGAATGAGAACAGATACTGAGAATTATACCCAGCAGTAGAAGAGAAGTGGTATTATGCAGAGTCCATACATAGAGAATGAGAACAGATACTGAGAATTATACCCAGCATACAGGAGAAGAGAAATGGTATTATGCAGAGTCCATACATACAGAATGAGAACAGATACTGAGAATTACACCCAGCAAGAGAAGAGAAGTGGTATTATGCAGAATCCATGCATACAGAATGAGAACAGATACTGAGAATTATACCCAGCATACAGGAGAATAGAAGTGGTATTATGCAGAGTCCATGCATACAGAATGAGAACAGATACTGAGAATTATACCCAGCAGTAGAAGAGAAGTGGTATTATGCAGAGTCCATGCATACAGAATGAGAACAGATACTGAGAATTATACCCAGCAGGAGAAGAGAAGTGGTATTATGCAGAGTCCATGCATACAGAATGAGAACAGATACTGAGAATTATACCCAGCATACAGGAGAAGAGAAATGGTATTATGCAGAGTCCATACATACAGAATGAGAACAGATACTGAGAATTATACCCAGCATACAGGAGAAGAGAAGTGGTATTATGCAGAGTCCATGCATACAGAATGAGAACAGATACTGAGAATTATACCCAGAAGGAGAAGAGAAGTGGTATTATGCAGAGTCCATGCATACAGAATGAGAACAGATACTGAGAATTATACCAAGCATACAGGTGAAAAGAAGTGGTATTATGCAGAATCCATGCATACAGAATGAGAACAGATACTGAGAATTATACCCAGCATACAGGTGAAAAGAAGTGGTATTATGCAGAGTCCATGCATACAGAATGAGAACAGATACTGAGAATTATACCCAGCATACAGGAGAAGAGAAGTGGTATTATGCAGAATCCATACATACAGAATGAGAACAGATACTGAGAATTATACCCAGCATACAGGAGAAGAGAAGTGGTATTATGCAGAGTCCATACATACAGAATGAGAACAGATACTGAGAATTATACCCAGCATACAGGAGAAGAGAAGTGATATTATGCAGAGTCCATGCATACAGAATGAGAACAGATACTGAGAATTATACCCAGCATACAGGAGAAGAGAAGTGGTATTATGCAGAGTCCATACATACAGAATGAGAACAGATACTGAGAATTATACCCAGCAGTAGAAGAGAAGTGGTATTATGCAGAATCCATGCATACAGAATGAGAACAGATACTGAGAATTATACCCAGCATACAGGAGAAGAAAAGTGGTATTATGCAGAGTCCATGCATACAGAATGAGAACAGATACTGAGAATTATACCCAGCATACAGGAAAAAAGAAGTGGTATTATGCAGAGCCCATACATACAGAATGAGAACAGATACTGAGAATTATACCCAGCATACAGGAGAAGAGAAGTGGTATTATGCAGAGTCCATGCATACAGAATGAGAACAGATACTGAGAATTATACCCAGCATACAGGAGAAGAGAAGTGGTATTATGCAGAATCCATGCATACAGAATGAGAACAGATACTGAGAATTAAACACAGAAGGAGAAGAGAAGTGGTATTATGCAGAGTCCATGCATACAGAATGAGAACAGATACTGAGAATTATACCCAGCATACAGGAGAAGAGAAGTGGTATTATGCAGAGCCCATGCATACAGAATGAGAACAGATACTGAGAATTATACCCAGCATACAGGAGAAGAGAAGTGGTATTATGCAGAGCCCATACATACAGAATGAGAACAGATACTGAGAATTATACCCAGCATACAGGAGAAGAGAAGTGGTATTATGCAGAGTCCATGCATACAGAATGAGAACAGATACTGAGAATTAAACCCAGAAGGAGAAGAGAAGTGGTATTATGCAGAGTCCATGCATACAGAATGAGAACAGATACTGAGAATTATACCCAGCAGTAGAAGAGAAGTGGTATTATGCAGAGTCCATGCATACAGAATGAGAACAGATACTGAGAATTATACCCAGCATACAGGGGAAGAGAAGTGGTATTATGCAGAGTCCATACATACAGAATGAGAACAGATACTGAGAATTATACCCAGCATACAGGAGAAGAGAAGTGGTATTATGCAGAGTCCATACATACAGAATGAGAACAGATACTGAGAATTATACCCAGCATACAGGAGAAGAGAAGTGGTATTATGCAGAGTCCATACATACAGAATGAGAACAGATACTGAGAATTATACCCAGCAATAGAAGAGAAGAGGTATTATGCAGAATCCATGCATGCAGAATGAAAACAAATACTGAGAATTATACCCAGCATACAGGAGAAGAGAAGTGGTATTATGCAGAGTCCATGCATACAGAATGAGAACAGATACTGAGAATTATACCCAGCATACAGGAAAAGAGAAGTGGTATTATGCAGAGTCCATGCATACAGAATGAGAACAGATACTGAGAATTATACCCGGCATACTGGAGAAGAGAAGAGGTATTATGCAGAGTCCATGCATACAGAATGAGAACAGATACTGAGAATTATACCCGGCATACTGGAGAAGAGAAGTGTTATTATGCAGAGTCCATGCATACAGAATGAGAACAGATACTGAGAATTACACCCAGCAGTAGAAGAGAAGTGGTATTATGCAGAGTCCATGCATACAGAATGAGAACAGATACTGAGAATTATACCCGGCATACTGGAGAAGAGAAGTGTTATTATGCAGAGTCCATGCATACAGAATGAGAACAGATACTGAGAATTACACCCAGCAGTAGAAGAGAAGTGGTATTATGCAGAGTCCATGCATACAGAATGAGAACAGATACTGAGAATTATACCCAGCATACAGGGGAAGAGAAGTGGTATTATGCAGAGTCCATACATACAGAATGAGAACAGATACTGAGAATTATACCCAGCATACAGGGGAAGAGAAGTGGTATTATGCAGAGTCCATACATACAGAATGAGAACAGATACTGAGAATTATACCCAGCAATAGAAGAGAAGAGGTATTATGCAGAATCCATGCATGCAGAATGAGAACAGATACTGAGAATTAAACCCAGCATACAGGAGAAGAGAAGTGGTATTATGCAGAGTCCATGCATACAGAATGAGAACAGATACTGAGAATTATACCCAGCAGTATAAGAGAAGTGGTATTATGCAGAATCCATGCAAACAGAATGAGAACAGATACTGAGAATTATACCCAGCATACAGGAGAAGAGAAGTGGTATTATGCAGAGTCCATGCATAAAGAATGAGAACAGATACTGAGAATTATACCCAGCATACAGGTGAAAAGAAGTGGTATTATGCAGAATCCATACATACAGAATGAGAACAGATACTGAGAATAATACCCAGCATACAGGAGAAGAGAAGTGGTATTATGCAGAGTCCATGCATACAGAATGAGAACAGATACTGAGAATTATACCCAGCAGTAGAAGAGAAGTGGTATTATGCAGAGTCCATGCATACAGAATGAGAACAGATACTGAGAATTAAACCCAGCATACAGGAGAAGAGAAGTGGTATTATGCAGAGTCCATGCATACAGAATGAGAACAGATACTGAGAATTATACCCAGCAATAGAAGAGAAGAGAAGTGGTATTATGCAGAATCCATGCATACAGAATGAGAACAGATACTGAGAATTATACCCAGCATACAGGAAAAGAGAATTGTATTATGCAGAGTCCATGCATACAGAATGAGAACAGATACTGAGAATTATACCCGGCATACTGGAGAAGAGAAGTGGTATTATGCAGAGTCCATGCATACAGAATGAGAACAGATACTGAGAATTATACCCAGCAGTAGAAGAGAAGTGGTATTATGCAGAGTCCATGCATACAGAATGAGAACAGATACTGAGAATTATACCCAGCATACAGGAAAAGAGAAGTGGTATTATGCAGAGACCATACATACAGAATGAGAACAGATACTGAGAATTATACCCAGCATACAGGAGAAGAGAAGTGGTATTATACAGAGTCCATGCATACAGAATGAGAACAGATACTGAGAATTATGCCCAGCAGTAGAAGAGAAGTGGTATTATACAGAGTCCATACATACAGAATGAGAACAGATACTGAGAATTATACCCAGCAGGAGAAGAGAAGTGGTATTATGCAGAGTCCATGCATACAGAATGAGAACAGATACTGAGAATTATAAACAGCAGGAGAAGAGAAGTGGTATTATGCAGGGTCCATGCATACAGAATGAGAACAGATACTGAGAATTATACCCAGCATACAGGAGAAGAGAAGTGGTATTATGCAGAGTCCATACATACACAATGAGAACAGATACTGAGAATTATACCCAGCATACAGGAGAATAGAAGTGGTATTATGCAGAGTCCATACATACAGAATGAGAACAGATACTGAGAATTATACCCAGCATACAGGAGAAGAGAAGTGGTATTATGCAGAGTCCATGCATACAGAATGAGAACAGATACTGAGAATTATACCCAGCATACTGGAGAAGAGAAGTGGTATTATGCAGACTCCATGCATACAGAATGATAACAGATACTGAGAATTATACCCAGCATACAGGATAAGAGAAGTGGCATCATGCAGAGTCCATGCATACAGAATGAGAACAGATACTGAGAATTATACCCAGCAATAGAAGAGAAGTGGTATTATGCAGAGTCCATGCATACAGAATGAAAACAGATACTGAGAATTATACCCAGCATACAGGAGAAGAGAAGTGGTATTATGCAGAGTCAATACATACAGAATGAGAACAGATACTGAGAATTATACCCAGCAATAGAAGAGAAGTGGTATTATGCAGAGTCCATGCATACAGAATGAAAACAGATACTGAGAATTATACCCAGCATACAGGAGAAGAGAAGTGGTATTATGCAGAGTCCATACATAAAGAATGAGAACAGATACTGAGAATAATACCCAGCGGTAGAAGAGAAGTGGTATTATGCAGAGTCCATGCATACAGAATGAGAACAGATACTGAGAATTATACCCAGCAGTAGAAGAGAAGTGGTATTATGCAGAGTCCATGCATACAGAATGAGAACAGATACTGAGAATTATACCCAGCATACAGGAGAAGAGAAGTGGTATTATGCAGAGTCCATACATACAGAATGAGAACAGATACTGAGAATTATACCCAGCATAGAGGTGAAAAGAAGTGGTATTATACAGAGTCAATGCATACAGAATGAGAACAGATACTGAGAATTATACCCAGCATACAGGAGAAGAGAAGTGGTATTATGCAGAGTCCATACATACAGAATGAGAACAGATACTGAGAATTATACCCAGCAGTAGAAGAGAAGTGGTATTATGCAGAATCCATGCATACAGAATGAGAACAGATACTGAGAATTATACCCAGCATACAGGAGAAGAGAAGTGGTATTATGCAGAGTCCATACATACAGAATGAGAACAGATACTGAGAATTATACCCAGCAGGAGAAGAGAAGTGGTATTATGCAGAGTCCATGCATACAGAATGAAAACAGATACTGAGAATTATACCCAGCAGGAGAAGAGAAGTGGTATTATGCAGAGTCCATGCATACAGAATGAGAACAGATACTGAGAATTATACCCAGCAGTAGAAGAGAAGTGGTATTATGCAGAGTCCATGCATACAGAATGAAAACAGATACTGAGAATTATACCCAGCAGTAGAAGAGCAGTGGTATTATGCAGAATCCATGCAAACAGAATGAGAACAGATACTGAGAATTATACCCATACAGGTGAAAAGAAGTGGTATTATGCAGAATCCATGCATACAGAATAAGAACAGATACTGAGAATTATACCCAGCAGGAGAAGAGAAGTGGTATTATGCAGAGTCCATACATACAGAATGAGAACAGATACTGAGAATTATACCCGGCATACAGGAGAAGAGAAGTGGTATTATGCAGAGTCCATGCATACAGAATGAGAACAGATACTGAGAATTATACCCAGCATACAGGAGAAGAGAAGTGGTATTATGCAGAGTCCATACATACAGAATGAGAACAGATACTGAGAATTATACCCAGCAGTAGAAGAGAAGTGGTATTATGCAGAATACATACATACAGAATGAGAACAGATACTGAGAATTATACCCAGCATACAGGAGAAGAGAAGTGGTATTATGCAGAGTCCATGCATACAGAATGAGAACAGATACTGAGAATTATACCCAGCATACAGGAGAAGAGAAGTGGTATTATGCAGAGTCCATACATACAGAATGAGAACAGATACTGAGAATTATACCCAGCAGGAGAAGAGAAGTGGTATTATGCAGAGTCCATGAATACAGAATGAGAACAGATACTGAGAATTATACCCAGCAGTAGAAGAGAAGTGGTATTATGCAGAATCCATGCATACAGAATGAGAACAGATACTGAGAATTATACCCAGCAAGAGAAGAGAAGTGGTATTATGCAGAGTCCATACATACAGAATGAGAACAGATACTGAGAATTATACCCAGCATGCAGGAGAAAAGAAGTGGTATTATGCAGAGTCCATGCATACAGAATGAGAACAGATACTGAGAATTATACCCAGCAGGAGAAGAGAAGTGGTATTATGCAGAGTCCATGCATACAGAATGAGAACAGATACTGAGAATTATACCCAGCAGGAGAAGAGAAGTGGTATTATGCAGAGTCCATGCATACAGAATGAGAACAGATACTGAGAATGATACCCAGCATACAGGAGAAGAGAAGTGGTATTATGCAGAGTCCATGCATACAGAATGAGAACAGATACTGAGAATTATACCCAGCATACAGGAGAAGAGAAGTGGTATTATGCAGAGTCCATGCATAAAGAATGAGAACAGATACTGAGAATTATACCCAGCATACAGGAGAAGAGAAGTGGTATTATGCAGAGTCCATGCATAAAGAATGAGAACAGATACTGAGAATTATACCCAGCATACAGGTGAAAAGAAGTGGTATTATGCAGAATCCATACATACAGAATGAGAACAGATACTGAGAATTATACCCAGCAGGAGAAGAGAAGTGGTATTATGCAGAGTCCATGCATACAGAATGAGAACAGATACTGAGAATTATACCCAGCATACAGGAGAAGAGAAGTGGTATTATGCAGAGTCCATGCATAAAGAATGAGAACAGATACTGAGAATTATACCCGGCATACAGGAGAAGAGAAGTGGTATTATGCAGAGTCCATGCATACAGAATGAGAACAGATACTGAGAATTATACCCAGCATATAGGGGAAGAGAAGTGGTATTATGCAGAGTCCATACATACAGAATGAGAACAGATACTGAGAATTATACCCAACATACAGGGGAAGAGAAGTGGTATTATGCAGAGTCCATACATACAGAATGAGAAGAGATACTGAGAATTATACCCAGCATACAGGAGAAGAGAAGTGGTATTATGCAGAGGCCATGCATACAGAATGAGAACAGATACTGAGAATTATACCCAGCAGTAGAAGAGAAGTGGTATTATGCAGAGTCCATGCATACAGAATGAGAACAGATACTGAGAATTATACCCAGCATACAGGGGAAGAGAAGTGGTATTATGCAGAGTCCATACATACAGAATGAGAACAGATACTGAGAATTATACCCAGCATACAGGAGAAGAGAAGTGGTATTATGCAGAGTCCATACATACAGAATGAGAACAGATACTGAGAATTATACCCAGCATACAGGAGAAGAGAAGTGGTATTATGCAGAGTCCATACATACAGAATGAGAACAGATACTGAGAATTATACCCAGCAATAGAAGAGAAGAGGTATTATGCAGAATCCATGCATGCAGAATGAAAACAAATACTGAGAATTATACCCAGCATACAGGAGAAGAGAAGTGGTATTATGCAGAGTCCATGCATACAGAATGAGAACAGATACTGAGAATTATACCCAGCATACAGGAAAAGAGAAGTGGTATTATGCAGAGTCCATGCATACAGAATGAGAACAGATACTGAGAATTATACCCGGCATACTGGAGAAGAGAAGAGGTATTATGCAGAGTCCATGCATACAGAATGAGAACAGATACTGAGAATTATACCCGGCATACTGGAGAAGAGAAGTGTTATTATGCAGAGTCCATGCATACAGAATGAGAACAGATACTGAGAATTACACCCAGCAGTAGAAGAGAAGTGGTATTATGCAGAGTCCATGCATACAGAATGAGAACAGATACTGAGAATTATACCCAGCATACAGGGGAAGAGAAGTGGTATTATGCAGAGTCCATACATACAGAATGAGAACAGATACTGAGAATTATACCCAGCATACAGGGGAAGAGAAGTGGTATTATGCAGAGTCCATACATACAGAATGAGAACAGATACTGAGAATTATACCCAGCAATAGAAGAGAAGAGGTATTATGCAGAATCCATGCATGCAGAATGAGAACAGATACTGAGAATTAAACCCAGCATACAGGAGAAGAGAAGTGGTATTATGCAGAGTCCATGCATACAGAATGAGAACAGATACTGAGAATTATACCCAGCATACAGGAGAAGAGAAGTGGTATTATGCAGAATCCATGCAAACAGAATGAGAACAGATACTGAGAATTATACCCAGCATACAGGAGAAGAGAAGTGGTATTATGCAGAGTCCATGCATACAGAATGAGAACAGATACTGAGAATTATACCCGGCAGTATAAGAGAAGTGGTATTATGCAGAATCCATGCAAACAGAATGAGAACAGATACTGAGAATTATACCCAGCATACAGGAGAAGAGAAGTGGTATTATGCAGAGTCCATGCATAAAGAATGAGAACAGATACTGAGAATTATACCCAGCATACAGGTGAAAAGAAGTGGTATTATGCAGAATCCATACATACAGAATGAGAACAGATACTGAGAATTATACCCAGCATACAGGAGAAGAGAAGTGGTATTATGAAGAGTCCATGCATACAGAATGAGAACAGATACTGAGAATTATACCCAGCAGTAGAAGAGAAGTGGTATTATGCAGAGTCCATGCATACAGAATGAGAACAGATACTGAGAATTAAACCCAGCATACAGGAGAAGAGAAGTGGTATTATGCAGAGTCCATGCATACAGAATGAGAACAGATACTGAGAATTATACCCAGCAATAGAAGAGAAGAGAAGTGGTATTATGCAGAATCCATGCATACAGAATGAGAACAGATACTGAGAATTATACCCAGCATACAGGAAAAGAGAATTGTATTATGCAGAGTCCATGCATACAGAATGAGAACAGATACTGAGAATTATACCCAGCAAGAGAAGAGAAGTGGTATTATGCAGAGTCCATACATAAAGAATGAGAACAGATACTGAGAATTATACCCAGCAGGAGAAGAGAAGTGGTATTATGCAGAATCCATGCATACAGAATGAGAACAGATACTGAGAATTATACCCAGCATACAGGAAAAGAGAAGTGGTATTATGCAGAGACCATACATACAGAATGAGAACAGATACTGAGAATTATACCCAGCATACAGGAGAAGAGAAGTGATATTATACAGAGTCCATGCATACAGAATTAGAACAGATACTGAGAATTATGCCCAGCAGTAGAAGAGAAGTGGTATTATACAGAGTCCATACATACAGAATGAGAACAGATACTGAGAATTATACCCAGCAGGAGAAGAGAAGTGGTATTATGCAGAGTCCATACATACAGAATGAGAACAGATACTGAGAATTATACCCAGCATACAGGGGAAGAGAAGTGGTATTATGCAGAGTCCATACATACACAATGAGAACAGATACTGAGAATTATACCCAGCATACAGGAGAAGAGAAGTGGTATTATGCAGAGTCCATACATACACAATGAGAACAGATACTGAGAATTATACCCAGCATACAGGAGAATAGAAGTGGTATTATGCAGAGTCCATACATACAGAATGAGAACAGATACTGAGAATTATACCCAGCATACAGGAGAAGAGAAGTGGTATTATGCAGAGTCCATGCATACAGAATGAGAACAGATACTGAGAATTATACCCAGCATACTGGAGAAGAGAAGTGGTATTATGCAGACTCCATGCATACAGAATGATAACAGATACTGAGAATTATACCCAGCATACAGGATAAGAGAAGTGGCATCATGCAGAGTCCATGCATACAGAATGAGAACAGATACTGAGAACTATACCCAGCATACAGGAGAAGAGAAGTGGTATTATGCAGAGTCAATACATACAGAATGAGAACAGATACTGAGAACTATACCCAGCATACAGGAGAAGAGAAGTGGTATTATGCAGAATCCATGCATACAGAATGAGAACAGATACTGAGAATTATACCCAGCATACAGGGGAAGAGAAGTGGTATTATGCAGAATCCATACATACAGAATGAGAACAGATACTGAGAATTATACCCAACATACATGAGAAGAGAAGTGGTATTATGCAGAGTCCATGCATACAGAATGAGAACAGATACTGAGAATTATACCCAGCATACAGGATAAGAGAAGTGGTATTATGCAGAGTCCATACATACAGAATGAGAACAGATACTGAGAATTATACCCAGCATACAGGAGAAGAGAAGTGGTATTATGCAGAGTCCATGCATACAGAATGAGAACAGATACTGAGAATTATACCCAGCAGTAGAAGAGAAGAGGTATTATGCAGAAACCATGCATACAGAATGAGAACAAATACTGAGAATTATACCCAGCATACAGGAGAAGAGAAGTGGTATTATGCAGAGTCCATACATACAGAATGAGAACAGATACTGAGAATTATACCCAGCATACAGGAGAAGAGAAGTGGTATTATGCAGAGTTCATGCATACAGAATGAAAACAGATACTGAGAATTATACCCAGCATACAGGAGAAGAGAAGTGGTATTATGCAGAGTCCATACATAAAGAATGAGAACAGATACTGAGAATTATACCCAGCAGTAGAAGAGAAGTGGTATTATGCAGAGTCCATGCATACAGAATGAGAACAGATACTGAGAATTATACCCAGCATACAGGAGAAGAGAAGTGGTATTATGCAGAGTCCATACATACAGAATGAGAACAGATACTGAGAATTATACCCAGCATAGAGGTGAAAAGAAGTGGTATTATACAGAGTCAATGCATACAGAATGAGAACAGATACTGAGAATTATACCCAGCATACAGGAGAAGAGAAGTGGTATTATGCAGAGTCCATACATACAGAATGAGAACAGATACTGAGAATTATACCCAGCAGTAGAAGAGAAGTGGTATTATGCAGAATCCATGCATACAGAATGAGAACAGATACTGAGAATTATACCCAGCATACAGGAGAAGAGAAGTGGTATTATGCAGAGTCCATACATACAGAATGAGAACAGATACTGAGAATTATACCCAGCAGGAGAAGAGAAGTGGTATTATGCAGAGTCCATGCATACAGAATGAAAACAGATACTGAGAATTATACCCAGCATACAGGGGAAGAGAAGTGGTATTATGCAGAGTCCATGCATACAGAATGAGAACAGATACTGAGAATTATACCCAGCAGTAGAAGAGAAGTGGTATTATGCAGAATCCATGCATACAGAATGAAAACAGATACTGAGAATTATACCTAGCAGTAGAAGAGCAGTGGTATTATGCAGAATCCATGCAAACAGAATGAGAACAGATACTGAGAATTATACCCATACAGGTGAAAAGAAGTGGTATTATGCAGAATCCATGCATACAGAATAAGAACAGATACTGAGAATTATACCCAGCAGGAGAAGAGAAGTGGTATTATGCAGAGTCCATACATACAGAATGAGAACAGATACTGAGAATTATACCCGGCATACAGGAGAAGAGAAGTGGTATTATGCAGAGTCCATGCATACAGAATGAGAACAGATACTGAGAATTATACCCAGCATACAGGAGAAGAGAAGTGGTATTATGCAGAGTCCATACATACAGAATGAGAACAGATACTGAGAATTATACCCAGCAGTAGAAGAGAAGTGGTATTATGCAGAATACATACATACAGAATGAGAACAGATACTGAGAATTATACCCAGCATACAGGAGAAGAGAAGTGGTATTATGCAGAGTCCATGCATACAGAATGAGAACAGATACTGAGAATTATACCCAGCATACAGGAGAAGAGAAGTGGTATTATGCAGAGTCCATACATACAGAATGAGAACAGATACTGAGAATTATACCCAGCAGTAGAAGAGAAGTGGTATTATGCAGAATCCATGCATACAGAATGAGAACAGATACTGAGAATTATACCCAGCAAGAGAAGAGAAGTGGTATTATGCAGAGTCCATACATACAGAATGAGAACAGATACTGAGAATTATACCCAGCATGCAGGAGAAAAGAAGTGGTATTATGCAGAGTCCATGCATACAGAATGAGAACAGATACTGAGAATAATACCCAGAAGGAGAAGAGAAATGGTATTATGCAGAGTCCATGCATACAGAATGAGAACAGATACTGAGAATTATACCCAGCATACAGTAGAAGAGAAGTGGTATTATGCAGAGTCCATGCATACAGAATGAGAACAGATACTGAGAATTATACCCAGCAGTAGAAGAGAAATGGTATTATGCAGAATCCATGCATACAGAATGAGAACAGATACTGAGAATTATACCCAGCAGTAGAAGAGAAGTGGTATTATGCAGAATCCATGCAAACAGAATGAGAACAGATACTGAGAATTATACCCATACAGGTGAAAAGAAGTGGTATTATGTAGAATTCATGCATACAGAATGAGAACAGATACTGAGAATTATACCCGGCATACAGGAGAAGAGAAGTGGTATTATGCAGAGTCCATGCATACAGAATGAGAACAGATACTGAGAATTATACCCAGCAAGAGAAGAGAAGTGGTATTATGCAGAGTCCATGCATACAGAATGAGAACAGATACTGGGAATTATACCCAGCAGGAGAAGTGGTATTATGCAGAGTCCATACATACAGAATGAGAACAGATACTGAGAATTATACCCAGCATACAGGAGAAGAGAAGTGGTATTATGCAGAATCCATACATACAGAATGAGAACAGATACTGAGAATTATACCCAGCATACAGGAGAAGAGAAGTGGTATTATACAGAATCCATACATACAGAATGAGAACAGATACTGAGAATTACACCCAGCATACAGGAGAATAGAAGTGGTATTATGCAGAGTCCATACATACAGAATGAGAACAGATACTGAGAATTATACCCAGCATACAGGAGAAGAGAAGTGGTATTATGCAGAGTCCATACATACAGAATGAGAACAGATACTGAGAATTATACCCAGCATACAGGAGAAGAGAAGTGGTATTATGCAGAGTCCATACATACAGAATGAGAACAGATACTGAGAATTATACCCAGCATACAGGAGAATAGAAGTGGTATTATGCAGAGTCCATACATACAGAATGAGAACAGATACTGAGAACTATACCCAGCATACAGGAGAAGAGAAGTGGTATTATGCAGAGTCAATACATACAGAATGAGAACAGATACTGAGAACTATACCCAGCATACAGGAGAAGAGAAGTGGTATTATGCAGAATCCATGCATACAGAATGAGAACAGATACTGAGAATTATACCCAGCATACAGGAGAAGAGAAGTGGTATTATGCAGAGTCCATGCATACAGAATGAGAACAGATACTGAGAATTATACCCAGCATACAGGTGAAAAGAAGTGGTAGTATGCAGAGTCCATGCATACAGAATGAGAACAGATACTGAGAATTATAGCCAGCATACAGGAGAAGAGAAGTGGTATTATGCAGAGTCCATGCATACAGAATGAGAACAGATACTGAGAATTATACCCAGCAAGAGAAGAGAAGTGGTATTATGCAGAGTCCATGCATACAGAATGAGAACAGATACTGAGAATTATACCCAGCATACAGGAGAAGAGAAGTGGTATTATGCAGAGTCCATGCATACAGAATGAGAACAGATACTGAGAATTATACCCAGCATACAGGAGAAGAGAAGTGGTATTATGCAGAGTCCATGCATACAGAATGAGAACAGATACTGAGAATTATACCCAGCATACAGGTGAAAAGAAGTGGTAGTATGCAGAGTCCATGCATACAGAATGAGAACAGATACTGAGAATTATAGCCAGCATACAGGAGAAGAGAAGTGGTATTATGCAGAGTCCATGCATACAGAATGAGAACAGATACTGAGAATTATACCCAGCAAGAGAAGAGAAGTGGTATTATGCAGAGTCCATGCATACAGAATGAGAACAGATACTGAGAATTATACCCAGCATACAGGAGAAGAGAAGTGGTATTATGCAGAGTCCATGCATACAGAATGAGAACAGATACTGAGAATTATACCCAGCATATAGGAGAAGAGAAATGGTACTATGCAGAGTCCATACATACAGAATGAGAACAGATACTGAGAATTACACCCAGCAAGAGAAGAGAAGTGGTATTATGCAGAATCCAGGCATACAGAATGAGAACAGATACTGAGAATTATACCCAGCAGTAGAAGAGAAGTGGTATTATGCAGAGTCCATGCATACAGAATGAGAACAGATACTGAGAATTATACCCAGCAGGAGAAGAGAAGTGGTATTATGCAGAGTCCATGCATACAGAATGAGAACAGATACTGAGAATTATACCCAGCATACAGGAGAAGAGAAATGGTATTATGCAGAGTCCATACATACAGAATGAGAACAGATACTGAGAATTATACCCGGCATACAGGAGAAGAGAAGTGGTATTATGCAGAGTCCATACATACAGAATGAGAACAGATACTGAGAATTATGCCCAGCAGTAGAAGAGAAGTGGTATTATGCAGAGTCCATGCATACAGAATGAGAACAGATACTGAGAATTATACCCATACAGGTGAAAAGAAGTGGTATTATGCAGAATCCATGCATACAGAATGAGAACAGATCCTGAGAATTATACCCAGCATACAGGTGAAAAGAAGTGGTATTATGCAGAGTCCATGCATACAGAATGAGAACAGATACTGAGAATTATACCCAGCATACAGGAGAAGAGAAGTGGTATTATGCAGAGTCCATACATACAGAATGAGAACAGATACTGAGAATTATACCCAGCAGTAGAAGAGAAGTGGTATTATGCAGAGTCCATACATACAGAATGAGAACAGATACTGAGAATTACACCCAGCAAGAGAAGAGAAGTGGTATTATGCAGAATCCATGCATACAGAATGAGAACAGATACTGAGAATTATACCCAGCATACAGGAGAATAGAAGTGGTATTATACAGAGTCCATGCATACAGAATGAGAACAGATACTGAGAATTATACCCGGCATACAGGAGAAGAGAAGTGGTATTAGGCAGAGTCCATACATACAGAATGAGAACAGATACTGAGAATTATACCCAGCAGGAGAAGAGAAGTGGTATTATGCAGAGTCCATGCATACAGAATGAGAACAGATACTGAGAATTATACCCAGCATACAGGGGAAGAGAAGTGGTATTATGCAGAGTCCATACATACAGAATGAGAACAGATACTGAGAATTATACCCAGCATACAGGGGAAGAGAAGTGGCATTATGCAGAATCCATACATACAGAATGAGAACAGATACTGAGAATTATACCCAACATACATGAGAAGAGAAGTGGTATTATGCAGAGTCCATGCATACAGAATGAGAACAGATACTGAGAATTATACCCAGCATACAGGATAAGAGAAGTGGTATTATGCAGAGTCCATACATACAGAATGAGAACAGATACTGAGAATTATACCCAGCATACAGGAGAAGAGAAGTGGTATTATGCAGAGTCCATGCATACAGAATGAGAACAGATACTGAGAATTATACCCAGCAGTAGAAGAGAAGAGGTATTATGCAGAGTCCATGCATACAGAATGAGAACAGATACTGAGAATTATACCCAGCATACAGGATAAGAGAAGTGGTATTATGCAGAGTCCATGCATACAGAATGAGAACAGATACTGAGAATTATACCCAGCATACAGGAGAAGAGAAGTGGTATTATGCAGAGTCCATACATACAGAATGAGAACAGATACTGAGAATTATACCCAGCATACAGGTGAAAAGAAGTGGTATTATACAGAGTCCATGCATACAAAATGAGAACAGATACTGAGAATTATACCCAGCAGTAGAAGAGAAGTGGTATTATGCAGAGTCCATGCATACAGAATGAGAACAGATACTGAGAATTATACCCAGCAGTAGAAGAGAAGTGGTATTATGCAGAGTCCATGCATACAGAATGAGAACAGATACTGAGAATTATACCCAGCAGTAGAAGAGAAGTGGTATTATGCAGAGTCCATGCATACAGAATGAGAACAGATACTGAGAATTATACCCAGCAGTAGAAGAGCAGTGGTATTATGCAGAGTCCATGCAAACAGAATGAGAACAGATACTGAGAATTATACCCATACAGGTGAAAAGAAGTGGTATTATGCAGAATCCATGCATACAGAATAAGAACAGATACTGAGAATTATACCCAGCAGGAGAAGAGAAGTGGTATTATGCAGAGTCCATGCATACAGAATGAGAACAGATACTGAGAATTATACCCGGCATACAGGGGAAGAGAAGTGGTATTATGCAGAGTCCATACATACAGAATGAGAACAGATACTGAGAATTATACCCGGCATACAGGAGAAGAGAAGTGGTATTATGCAGAGTCCATGCATACAGAATGAGAACAGATACTGAGAATTATACCCAGCAGTAGAAGAGAAGTGGTATTATGCAGAGTCCATGCATACAGAATGAGAACAGATACTGAGAATTATACCCAGCATACAGGTGAAAAGAAGTGGTATTATGCAGAGTCCATGCATACAGAATGAGAACAGATACTGAGAATTATACCCAGCATACAGGAGAAGAGAAGTGGTATTATGCAGAATCCATGCATACAGAATGAGAACAGATACTGAGAATTATACCCAGCATACAGGTGAAAAGAAGTGGTATTATGCAGAGTCCATACATACAGAATGAGAACAGATACTGAGAATTATACCCAGCAGTAGAAGAGAAGTGGTATTATGCAGAGTCCATGCATACAGAATGAGAACAGATACTGAGAATTATACCCAGCATACAGGAGAAGAGAAATGGTATTATGCAGAGTCCATACATACAGAATGAGAACAGATACTGAGAATTACACCCAGCAAGAGAAGAGAAGTGGTATTATGCAGAATCCATGCATACAGAATGAGAACAGATACTGAGAATTATACCCAGCATACAGGAGAATAGAAGTGGTATTATGCAGAGTCCATGCATACAGAATGAGAACAGATACTGAGAATTATACCCAGCAGTAGAAGAGAAGTGGTATTATGCAGAGTCCATGCATACAGAATGAGAACAGATACTGAGAATTATACCCAGCAGGAGAAGAGAAGTGGTATTATGCAGAGTCCATGCATACAGAATGAGAACAGATACTGAGAATTATACCCAGCATACAGGAGAAGAGAAGTGGTATTATGCAGAGTCCATGCATACAGAATGAGAACAGATACTGAGAATTATACCCAGCATACAGGAGAAGAGAAATGGTATTATGCAGAGTCCATACATACAGAATGAGAACAGATACTGAGAATTATACCCAGCATACAGGAGAAGAGAAGTGGTATTATGCAGAGTCCATGCATACAGAATGAGAACAGATACTGAGAATTATACCCAGAAGGAGAAGAGAAGTGGTATTATGCAGAGTCCATGCATACAGAATGAGAACAGATACTGAGAATTATACCCAGCATACAGGTGAAAAGAAGTGGTATTATGCAGAATCCATGCATACAGAATGAGAACAGATACTGAGAATTATACCCAGCAAGAGAAGAGAAGTGGTATTATGCAGAGTCCATACATACAGAATGAGAACAGATACTGAGAATTATACCCAGCATACAGGTGAAAAGAAGTGGTATTATGCAGAGTCCATGCATACAGAATGAGAACAGATACTGAGAATTATACCCAGCATACAGGAGAAGAGAAGTGGTATTATGCAGAATCCATACATACAGAATGAGAACAGATACTGAGAATTATACCCAGCATACAGGAGAAGAGAAGTGATATTATGCAGAGTCCATGCATACAGAATGAGAACAGATACTGAGAATTATACCCAGCATACAGGAGAAGAGAAGTGGTATTATGCAGAGTCCATGCATACAGAATGAGAACAGATACTGAGAATTATACCCAGAAGGAGAAGAGAAGTGGTATTATGCAGAGTCCATACATACAGAATGAGAACAGATACTGAGAATTATACCCAGCAGGAGAAGAGAAGTGGTATTATGCAGAGTCCATGCATACAGAATGAGAACAGATACTGAGAATTATACCCAGCATACAGGAGAAGAGAAGTGGTATTATGCAGAGTCCATACATACAGAATGAGAACAGATACTGAGAATTATACCCAGCATACAGGAGAAGAGAAGTGGTATTATGCAGAGTACATGCATACAGAATGAGAACAGATACTGAGAATTATACCCAGCATTAGAAGAGAAGTGGTATTATGCATAGTCCATGCATACAGAATGAGAACAGATACTGAGAATTATACCCAGCATACAGGAGAAGAGAAGTGGTATTATGCAGAGTCCATGCATACAGAATGAGAACAGATACTGAGAATTATACCCAGCAAGAGAAGAGAAGTGGTATTATGCAGAATCCATGCATGCAGAATGAGAACAGATACTGAGAATTATACCCAGCATACAGGAGAAGAGAAGTGGTATTATACAGAATCCATACATACAGAATGAGAAAAGATACTGAGAATTACACCAAGCATACAGGAGAAGAGAAGTGGTATTATGCAGAGTCCATGCATACAGAATGAGAACAGATACTGAGAATTATACCCAGCATACAGGAGAAGAGAAGTGGTATTATGCAGAGTCCATACATACAGAATGAGAACAGATACTGAGAATTATACCCAGCAGTAGAAGAGAAGTGGTATTATGCAGAATCCATGCATACAGAATGAGAACAGATACTGAGAATTATACCCAGCATACAGGAGAAGAGAAGTGGTATTATGCAGAATCCATGCATACAGAATGAGAACAGATACTGAGAATTATACCCAGCATACAGGAAAAAAGAAGTGGTATTATGCAGAGCCCATACATACAGAATGAGAACAGATACTGAGAATTATACCCAGCATACAGGAGAAGAGAAGTGGTATTATGCAGAGCCCATACATACAGAATGAGAACAGATACTGAGAATTATACCCAGCATACAGGAGAAGAGAAGTATTATGCAGAGTCCATGCATACAGAATGAGAACAGATACTGAGAATTAAACCCAGAAGGAGAAGAGAAGTGGTATTATGCAGAGTCCATGCATACAGAATGAGAACAGATACTGAGAATTATACCCAGCAGTAGAAGAGAAGTGGTATTATGCAGAGTCCATGCATACAGAATGAGAACAGATACTGAGAATTATACCCAGCATACAGGGGAAGAGAAGTGGTATTATGCAGAGTCCATACATACAGAATGAGAACAGATACTGAGAATTATACCCAGCATACAGGAGAAGAGAAGTGGTATTATGCAGAGTCCATACATACAGAATGAGAACAGATACTGAGAATTATACCCAGCATACAGGAGAAGAGAAGTGGTATTATGCAGAGTCCATACATACAGAATGAGAACAGATACTGAGAATTATACCCAGCAATAGAAGAGAAGAGGTATTATGCAGAATCCATGCATGCAGAATGAAAACAAATACTGAGAATTATACCCAGCATACAGGAGAAGAGAAGTGGTATTATGCAGAGTCCATGCATACAGAATGAGAACAGATACTGAGAATTATACCCGGCATACTGGAGAAGAGAAGAGGTATTATGCAGAGTCCATGCATACAGAATGAGAACAGATACTGAGAATTATACCCGGCATACTGGAGAAGAGAAGTGTTATTATGCAGAGTCCATGCATACAGAATGAGAACAGATACTGAGAATTACACCCAGCAGTAGAAGAGAAGTGGTATTATGCAGAGTCCATGCATACAGAATGAGAACAGATACTGAGAATTATACCCAGCATACAGGGGAAGAGAAGTGGTATTATGCAGAGTCCATACATACAGAATGAGAACAGATACTGAGAATTATACCCAGCATACAGGGGAAGAGAAGTGGTATTATGCAGAGTCCATACATACAGAATGAGAACAGATACTGAGAATTATACCCAGCAAGAGAAGAGAAGTGGTATTATGCAGAATCCATGCAAACAGAATGAGAACAGATACTGAGAATTATACCCAGCATACAGGAGAAGAGAAGTGGTATTATGCAGAGTCCATGCATACAGAATGAGAACAGATACTGAGAATTATACCCGGCAGTATAAGAGAAGTGGTATTATGCAGAATCCATGCAAACAGAATGAGAACAGATACTGAGAATTATACCCAGCATACAGGAGAAGAGAAGTGGTATTATGCAGAGTCCATGCATAAAGAATGAGAACAGATACTGAGAATTATACCCAGCATACAGGTGAAAAGAAGTGGTATTATGCAGAATCCATACATACAGAATGAGAACAGATACTGAGAATTATACCCAGCATACAGGAGAAGAGAAGTGGTATTATGCAGAGTCCATGCATACAGAATGAGAACAGATACTGAGAATTAAACCCAGCATACAGGAGAAGAGAAGTGGTATTATGCAGAGTCCATGCATACAGAATGAGAACAGATACTGAGAATTATACCCAGCAGTAGAAGAGAAGTGGTATTATGCAGAGTCCATGCATACAGAATGAGAACAGATACTGAGAATTATACCCAGCAATAGAAGAGAAGAGAAGTGGTATTATGCAGAATCCATGCATACAGAATGAGAACAGATACTGAGAATTATACCCAGCATACAGGAAAAGAGAATTGTATTATGCAGAGTCCATGCATACAGAATGAGAACAGATACTGAGAATTATACCCGGCATACTGGAGAAGAGAAGTGGTATTATGCAGAGTCCATGCATACAGAATGAGAACAGATACTGAGAATTATACCCAGCAGTAGAAGAGAAGTGGTATTATGCAGAGTCCATGCATACAGAATGAGAACAGATACTGAGAATTATACCCAGCATACAGGAAAAGAGAAGTGGTATTATGCAGAGACCATACATACAGAATGAGAACAGATACTGAGAATTATACCCAGCATACAGGAGAAGAGAAGTGGTATTATACAGAGTCCATGCATACAGAATGAGAACAGATACTGAGAATTATGCCCAGCAGTAGAAGAGAAGTGGTATTATACAGAGTCCATACATACAGAATGAGAACAGATACTGAGAATTATACCCAGCAGGAGAAGAGAAGTGGTATTATGCAGAGTCCATGCATACAGAATGAGAACAGATACTGAGAATTATAAACAGCAGGAGAAGAGAAGTGGTATTATGCAGGGTCCATGCATACAGAATGAGAACAGATACTGAGAATTATACCCAGCATACAGGAGAAGAGAAGTGGTATTATGCAGAGTCCATACATACACAATGAGAACAGATACTCAGAATTATACCCAGCATACAGGAGAATAGAAGTGGTATTATGCAGAGTCCATACATACAGAATGAGAACAGATACTGAGAATTATACCCAGCATACAGGAGAAGAGAAGTGGTATTATGCAGAGTCCATGCATACAGAATGAGAACAGATACTGAGAATTATACCCAGCATACTGGAGAAGAGAAGTGGTATTATGCAGACTCCATGCATACAGAATGATAACAGATACTGAGAATTATACCCAGCATACAGGATAAGAGAAGTGGCATCATGCAGAGTCCATGCATACAGAATGAGAACAGATACTGAGAACTATACCCAGCATACAGGAGAAGAGAAGTGGTATTATGCAGAGTCAATACATACAGAATGAGAACAGATACTGAGAATTATACCCAGCATACAGGAGAAGAGAAGTGGTATTATGCAGAATCCATGCATACAGAATGAGAACAGATACTGAGAATTATACCCAGCATACAGGGGAAGAGAGGTGGTATTATGCAGAATCCATACATACAGAATGAGAACAGATACTGAGAATTATACCCAACATACATGAGAAGAGAAGTGGTATTATGCAGAGTCCATGCATACAGAATGAGAACAGATACTGAGAATTATACCCAGCATACAGGATAAGAGAAGTGGTATTATGCAGAGTCCATACATACAGAATGAGAACAGATACTGAGAATTATACCCAGCATACAGGAGAAGAGAAGTGGTATTATGCAGAGTCCATGCATACAGAATGAGAACAGATACTGAGAATTATACCCAGCAGTAGAAGAGAAGAGGTATTATGCAGAAACCATGCATACAGAATGAGAACAAATACTGAGAATTATACCCAGCATACAGGAGAAGAGAAGTGGTATTATGCAGAGTCCATACATACAGAATGAGAACAGATACTGAGAATTATACCCAGCATACAGGAGAAGAGAAGTGGTATTATGCAGAGTCCATACATAAAGAATGAGAACAGATACTGAGAATAATACCCAGCGGTAGAAGAGAAGTGGTATTATGCAGAGTCCATGCATACAGAATGAGAACAGATACTGAGAATTATACCCAGCAGTAGAAGAGAAGTGGTATTATGCAGAGTCCATGCATACAGAATGAGAACAGATACTGAGAATTATACCCAGCATACAGGAGAAGAGAAGTGGTATTATGCAGAGTCCATGCATACAGAATGAGAACAGATACTGAGAATTATACCCAGCATAGAGGTGAAAAGAAGTGGTATTATACAGAGTCAATGCATACAGAATGAGAACAGATACTGAGAATTATACCCAGCATACAGGAGAAGAGAAGTGGTATTATGCAGAGTCCATACATACAGAATGAGAACAGATACTGAGAATTATACCCAGCAGTAGAAGAGAAGTGGTATTATGCAGAATCCATGCATACAGAATGAGAACAGATACTGAGAATTATACCCAGCATACAGGAGAAGAGAAGTGGTATTATGCAGAGTCCATACATACAGAATGAGAACAGATACTGAGAATTATACCCAGCAGGAGAAGAGAAGTGGTATTATGCAGAGTCCATGCATACAGAATGAAAACAGATACTGAGAATTATACCCAGCAGGAGAAGAGAAGTGGTATTATGCAGAGTCCATGCATACAGAATGAGAACAGATACTGAGAATTATACCCAGCATACAGGAGAAGAGAAGTGGTATTATGCAGAGTCCATGCATACAGAATGAGAACAGATACTGAGAATTATACCCAGCAGTAGAAGAGAAGTGGTATTATGCAGAGTCCATGCATACAGAATGAAAACAGATACTGAGAATTATACCCAGCAGTAGAAGAGAAGTGGTATTATGCAGAGTCCATGCATACAGAATGAGAACAGATACTGAGAATTATACCCATACAGGTGAAAAGAAGTGGTATTATGCAGAATCCATGCATACAGAATAAGAACAGATACTGAGAATTATACCCAGCAGGAGAAGAGAAGTGGTATTATGCAGAGTCCATACATACAGAATGAGAACAGATACTGAGAATTATACCCGGCATACAGGAGAAGAGAAGTGGTATTATGCAGAGTCCATGCATACAGAATGAGAACAGATACTGAGAATTATACCCAGCATACAGGAGAAGAGAAGTGGTATTATGCAGAGTCCATACATACAGAATGAGAACAGATACTGAGAATTATACCCAGCAGTAGAAGAGAAGTGGTATTATGCAGAATACATACATACAGAATGAGAACAGATACTGAGAATTATACCCAGCATACAGGAGAAGAGAAGTGGTATTATGCAGAGTCCATGCATACAGAATGAGAACAGATACTGAGAATTATACCCAGCATACAGGAGAAGAGAAGTGGTATTATGCAGAGTCCATACATACAGAATGAGAACAGATACTGAGAATTATACCCAGCAGTAGAAGAGAAGTGGTATTATGCAGAATCCATGCATACAGAATGAGAACAGATACTGAGAATTATACCCAGCAAGAGAAGAGAAGTGGTATTATGCAGAGTCCATACATACAGAATGAGAACAGATACTGAGAATTATACCCAGCATGCAGGAGAAAAGAAGTGGTATTATGCAGAGTCCATGCATACAGAATGAGAACAGATACTGAGAATAATACCCAGAAGGAGAAGAGAAATGGTATTATGCAGAGTCCATGCATACAGAATGAGAACAGATACTGAGAATTATACCCAGCATACAGTAGAAGAGAAGTGGTATTATGCAGAGTCCAAGCATACAGAATGAGAACAGATACTGAGAATTATACCCAGCAGTAGAAGAGAAGTGGTATTATGCAGAATCCATGCATACAGAATGAGAACAGATACTGAGAATTATACCCAGCAGTAGAAGAGAAGTGGTATTATGCAGAATCCATGCAAACAGAATGAGAACAGATACTGAGAATTATACCCATACAGGTGAAAAGAAGTGGTATTATGTAGAATTCATGCATACAGAATGAGAACAGATACTGAGAATTATACCCAGCATACAGGTGAAAAGAAGTGGTATTATGCAGAATCCATGCATACAGAATAAGAACAGATACTGAGAATTATACCCAGCAGGAGAAGAGAAGTGGTACTATGCAGAGTCCATACATACAGAATGAGAACAGATACTGAGAATTATACCCGGCATACAGGAGAAGAGAAGTGGTATTATGCAGAGTCCATGCATACAGAATGAGAACAGATACTGAGAATTATACCCAGCAAGAGAAGAGAAGTGGTATTATGCAGAGTCCATGCATACAGAATGAGAACAGATACTGGGAATTATACCCAGCAGGAGAAGTGGTATTATGCAGAGTCCATACATACAGAATGAGAACAGATACTGAGAATTACACCCAGCATACAGGAGAAGAGAAGTGGTATTATACAGAATCCATACATACAGAATGAGAACAGATACTGAGAATTATACCGAGCATACAGGAGAATAGAAGTGGTATTATGCAGAGTCCATACATACAGAATGAGAACAGATACTGAGAATTATACCCAGCATACAGGAGAAGAGAAGTGGTATTATGCAGAGTCCATACATACAGAATGAGAACAGATACTGAGAATTATACCCAGCATACAGGAGAAGAGAAGTGGTATTATGCAGAGTCCATACATACAGAATGAGAACAGATACTGAGAATTATACCCAGCATACAGGAGAAG
This sequence comes from Staurois parvus, assembly GCF_062004578.1. Taxonomy (NCBI): domain Eukaryota; kingdom Metazoa; phylum Chordata; class Amphibia; order Anura; family Ranidae; genus Staurois; species Staurois parvus. The sequence continues at coordinate 1,839,102 of NW_028318463.1, forward strand.
AGAAGTGGTATTATGCAGAGTCCATGCATACAGAATGAGAACAGATACTGAGAATTATACCCAGCAGTAGAAGAGAAGAGGTATTATGCAGAGTCCATGCATACAGAATGAGAACAGATACTGAGAATTATACCCAGCATACAGGATAAGAGAAGTGGTATTATGCAGAGTCCATGCATACAGAATGAGAACAGATACTGAGAATTATACCCAGCATACAGGAGAAGAGAAGTGGTATTATGCAGAGTCCATACATACAGAATGAGAACAGATACTGAGAATTATACCCAGCATACAGGAGAATAGAAGTGGTATTATGCAGAGTCCATACATACAGAATGAGAACAGATACTGAGAATTATACCCAGCATACAGGAGAAGAGAAGTGGTATTATGCAGAGTCCATACATACAGAATGAGAACAGATACTGAGAATTATACCCAGCATACAGGAGAAGAGAAGTGGTATTATGCAGAGTCCATACATACAGAATGAGAACAGATACTGAGAATTATACCCAGCATACAGGAGAAGAGAAGTGGTATTATGCAGAGTCCATGCATACAGAATGAGAACAGATACTGAGAATTATAGCCAGCATACAGGAGAAGAGAAGTGGTATTATGCAGAGTCCATGCATACAGAATGAGAACAGATACTGAGAATTATACCCAGCAAGAGAAGAGAAGTGGTATTATGCAGAGTCCATGCATACAGAATGAGAACAGATACTGAGAATTATACCCAGCATACAGGTGAAAAGAAGTGGTATTATGCAGAGTCCATGCATACAGAATGAGAACAGATACTGAGAATTATACCCAGCATACAGGAGAAGAGAAGTGGTATTATGCAGAGTCCATGCATACAGAATGAGAACAGATACTGAGAATTATAGCCAGCATACAGGAGAAGAGAAGTGGTATTATGCAGAGTCCATGCATACAGAATGAGAACAGATACTGAGAATTATACCCAGCAAGAGAAGAGAAGTGGTATTATGCAGAGTCCATACATACAGAATGAGAACAGATACTGAGAATTATACCCAGCATACAGGAGAAGAGAAGTGGTATTATGCAGAGTCCATGCATACAGAATGAGAACAGATACTGAGAATTATACCCAGCATATAGGAGAAGAGAAATGGTACTATGCAGAGTCCATACATACAGAATGAGAACAGATACTGAGAATTACACCCAGCAAGAGAAGAGAAGTGGTATTATGCAGAATCCATGCATACAGAATGAGAACAGATACTGAGAATTATACCCAGCAAGAGAAGAGAAGTGGTATTATGCAGAGTCCATACATACAGAATGAGAACAGATACTGAGAATTATACCCAGCATGCAGGAGAAAAGAAGTGGTATTATGCAGAGTCCATGCATACAGAATGAGAACAGATACTGAGAATTATACCCAGCAGTAGAAGAGAAGTGGTATTATGCAGAATCCATGCATACAGAATGAGAACAGATACTGAGAATTATACCCAGCAGTAGAAGAGAAGTGGTATTATGCAGAATCCATGCAAACAGAATGAGAACAGATACTGAGAATTATACCCATACAGGTGAAAAGAAGTGGTATTATGTAGAATTCATGCATACAGAATGAGAACAGATACTGAGAATTATACCCAGCATACAGGTGAAAAGAAGTGGTATTATGCAGAATCCATGCATACAGAATAAGAACAGATACTGAGAATTATACCCAGCAGGAGAAGAGAAGTGGTACTATGCAGAGTCCATACATACAGAATGAGAACAGATACTGAGAATTATACCCGGCATACAGGAGAAGAGAAGTGGTATTATGCAGAGTCCATGCATACAGAATGAGAACAGATACTGAGAATTATACCCAGCAGGAGAAGAGAAGTGGTATTATGCAGAGTCCATAAATACAGAATGAGAACAGATACTGAGAATTAAACCCGGCATACAGGAGAAGAGAAGTGGTATTATGCAGAGTCCATGCATACAGAATGAGAACAGATACTGAGAATTACACCCAGCATACAGGAGAAGAGAAGTGGTATTATACAGAATCCATACATACAGAATGAGAACAGATACTGAGAATTATACCCAGCATACAGGAGAAGAGAAGTGGTATTATACAGAATCCATACATACAGAATGAGAACAGATACTGAGAATTACACCCAGCATACAGGAGAATAGAAGTGGTATTATGCAGAGTCCATACATACAGAATGAGAACAGATACTGAGAATTATACCCAGCATACAGGAGAAGAGAAGTGGTATTATGCAGAGTCCATACATACAGAATGAGAACAGATACTGAGAATTATACCCAGCATACAGGAGAAGAGAAGTGGTATTATGCAGAGTCCATACATACAGAATGAGAACAGATACTGAGAATTATACCCAGCATACAGGAGAATAGAAGTGGTATTATGCAGAGTCCATACATACAGAATGAGAACAGATACTGAGAACTATACCCAGCATACAGGAGAAGAGAAGTGGTATTATGCAGAATCCATGCATACAGAATGAGAACAGATACTGAGAATTATACCCAGCATACAGGAGAAGAGAAGTGGTATTATGCAGAGTCCATGCATACAGAATGAGAACAGATACTGAGAATTATACCCAGCATACAGGTGAAAAGAAGTGGTAGTATGCAGAGTCCATGCATACAGAATGAGAACAGATACTGAGAATTATAGCCAGCATACAGGAGAAGAGAAGTGGTATTATGCAGAGTCCATGCATACAGAATGAGAACAGATACTGAGAATTATACCCAGCAAGAGAAGAGAAGTGGTATTATGCAGAGTCCATGCATACAGAATGAGAACAGATACTGAGAATTATACCCAGCATACAGGTGAAAAGAAGTGGTATTATGCAGAGTCCATGCATACAGAATGAGAACAGATACTGAGAATTATACCCAGCATACAGGAGAAGAGAAGTGGTATTATGCAGAGTCCATGCATACAGAATGAGAACAGATACTGAGAATTATACCCAGCATATAGGAGAAGAGAAATGGTACTATGCAGAGTCCATACATACAGAATGAGAACAGATACTGAGAATTACACCCAGCAAGAGAAGAGAAGTGGTATTATGCAGAATCCAGGCATACAGAATGAGAACAGATACTGAGAATTATACCCAGCAGTAGAAGAGAAGTGGTATTATGCAGAGTCCATGCATACAGAATGAGAACAGATACTGAGAATTATACCCAGCAGGAGAAGAGAAGTGGTATTATGCAGAGTCCATGCATACAGAATGAGAACAGATACTGAGAATTATACCCATACAGGTGAAAAGAAGTGGTATTATGCAGAATCCATGCATACAGAATGAGAACAGATACTGAGAATTATACCCAGCATACAGGTGAAAAGAAGTGGTATTATGCAGAGTCCATGCATACAGAATGAGAACAGATACTGAGAATTATACCCAGCATACAGGAGAAGAGAAGTGGTATTATGCAGAGTCCATACATACAGAATGAGAACAGATACTGAGAATTATACCCAGCAGTAGAAGAGAAGTGGTATTATGCAGAGTCCATACATACAGAATGAGAACAGATACTGAGAATTACACCCAGCAAGAGAAGAGAAGTGGTATTATGCAGAATCCATGCATACAGAATGAGAACAGATACTGAGAATTATACCCAGCATACAGGAGAATAGAAGTGGTATTATGCAGAGTCCATGCATACAGAATGAGAACAGATACTGAGAATTATACCCGGCATACAGGAGAAGAGAAGTGGTATTAGGCAGAGTCCATACATACAGAATGAGAACAGATACTGAGAATTATACCCAGCAGGAGAAGAGAAGTGGTATTATGCAGAGTCCATGCATACAGAATGAGAACAGATACTGAGAATTATACCCAGCATACAGGGGAAGAGAAGTGGTATTATGCAGAGTCCATACATACAGAATGAGAACAAATACTGAGAATTATACCCAGCATACAGGGGAAGAGAGGTGGTATTATGCAGAATCCATACATACAGAATGAGAACAGATACTGAGAATTATACCCAACATACATGAGAAGAGAAGTGGTATTATGCAGAGTCCATGCATACAGAATGCGAACAGATACTGAGAATTATACCCGGCATACAGGATAAGAGAAGTGGTATTATGCAGAGTCCATACATACAGAATGAGAACAGATACTGAGAATTATACCCAGCATACAGGAGAAGAGAAGTGGTATTATGCAGAGTCCATGCATACAGAATGAGAACAGATACTGAGAATTATACCCAGCAGTAGAAGAGAAGAGGTATTATGCAGAGTCCATGCATACAGAATGAGAACAGATACTGAGAATTATACCCAGCATACAGGATAAGAGAAGTGGTATTATGCAGAGTCCATGCATACAGAATGAGAACAGATACTGAGAATTATACCCAGCAGTAGAAGAGAAGAGGTATTATGCAGAGTCCATGCATACAGAATGAGAACAGATACTGAGAATTATACCCAGCAGTAGAAGAGAAGTGGTATTATGCAGAGTCCATGCATACAGAATGAGAACAGATACTGAGAATTATACCCAGCAGTAGAAGAGAAGTGGTATTATGCAGAGTCCATGCATACAGAATGAGAACAGATACTGAGAATTATACCCAGCAGTAGAAGAGCAGTGGTATTATGCAGAATCCATGCAAACAGAATGAGAACAGATACTGAGAATTATACCCATACAGGTGAAAAGAAGTGGTATTATGCAGAATCCATGCATACAGAATAAGAACAGATACTGAGAATTATACCCAGCAGGAGAAGAGAAGTGGTATTATGCAGAGTCCATGCATACAGAATGAGAACAGATACTGAGAATTATACCCGGCATACAGGAGAAGAGAAGTGGTATTATGCAGAGTCCATACATACAGAATGAGAACAGATACTGAGAATTATACCCAGCATACAGGGGAAGAGAAGTGGTATTATGCAGAGTCCATGCATACAGAATGAGAACAGATACTGAGAATTATACCCAGCAGTAGAAGAGAAGTGGTATTATGCAGAGTCCATGCATACAGAATGAGAACAGATACTGAGAATTATACCCAGCATACAGGTGAAAAGAAGTGGTATTATGCAGAGTCCATGCATACAGAATGAGAACAGATACTGAGAATTATACCCAGCATACAGGAGAAGAGAAGTGGTATTATGCAGAATCCATGCATACAGAATGAGAACAGATACTGAGAATTATACCCAGCATACAGGTGAAAAGAAGTGGTATTATGCAGAGTCCATACATACAGAATGAGAACAGATACTGAGAATTATACCCAGCAGTAGAAGAGAAGTGGTATTATGCAGAGTCCATGCATACAGAATGAGAACAGATACTGAGAATTATACCCAGCATACAGGAGAAGAGAAATGGTTTTATGCAGAGTCCATACATACAGAATGAGAACAGATACTGAGAATTACACCCAGCAAGAGAAGAGAAGTGGTATTATGCAGAATCCATGCATACAGAATGAGAACAGATACTGAGAATTATACCCAGCATACAGGAGAATAGAAGTGGTATTATGCAGAGTCCATGCATACAGAATGAGAACAGATACTGAGAATTATACCCAGCAGTAGAAGAGAAGTGGTATTATGCAGAGTCCATGCATACAGAATGAGAACAGATACTGAGAATTATACCCAGCAGGAGAAGAGAAGTGGTATTATGCAGAGTCCATGCATACAGAATGAGAACAGATACTGAGAATTATACCCAGCATACAGGAGAAGAGAAATGGTATTATGCAGAGTCCATACATACAGAATGAGAACAGATACTGAGAATTATACCCGGCATACAGGAGAAGAGAAGTGGTATTATGCAGAGTCCATGCATACAGAATGAGAACAGATACTGAGAATTATACCCAGAAGGAGAAGAGAAGTGGTATTATGCAGAGACCATGCATACAGAATGAGAACAGATACTGAGAATTATACCAAGCATACAGGTGAAAAGAAGTGGTATTATGCAGAATCCATGCATACAGAATGAGAACAGATACTGAGAATTATACCCAGCATACAGGTGAAAAGAAGTGGTATTATGCAGAGTCCATGCATACAGAATGAGAACAGATACTGAGAATTATACCCAGCATACAGGAGAAGAGAAGTGGTATTATGCAGAATCCATACATACAGAATGAGAACAGATACTGAGAATTATACCCAGCATACAGGAGAAGAGAAGTGGTATTATGCAGAGTCCATGCATACAGAATGAGAACAGATACTGAGAATTATACCCAGAAGGAGAAGAGAAGTGGTATTATGCAGAGTCCATACATACAGAATGAGAACAGATACTGAGAATTATACCCAGCAGGAGAAGAGAAGTGGTATTATGCAGAGTCCATGCATACAGAATGAGAACAGATACTGAGAATTATACCCAGCATACAGGAGAAGAGAAGTGGTATTATGCAGAGTCCATACATACAGAATGAGAACAGATACTGAGAACTATACCCAGCATACAGGAGAAGAGAAGTGGTATTATGCAGAGTACATGCATACAGAATGAGAACAGATACTGAGAATTATACCCAGCATTAGAAGAGAAGTGGTATTATGCAGAGTCCATGCATACAGAATGAGAACAGATACTGAGAATTATACCCAGCATACAGGAGAAGAGAAGTGGTATTATGCAGAGTCCATGCATACAGAATGAGAACAGATACTGAGAATTATACCCAGCATACAGGTGAAAAGAAGTGGTATTATGCAGAGTCCATGCATACAGAATGAGAACAGATACTGAGAATTATACCCAGCAAGAGAAGAGAAGTGGTATTATGCAGAATCCATGCATGCAGAATGAGAACAGATACTGAGAATTATACCCAGCATACAGGAGAAGAAAAGTGGTATTATGCAGAATCCATACATACAGAATGAGAAAAGATACTGAGAATTACACCAAGCATACAGGAGAAGAGAAGTGGTATTATGCAGAGTCCATGCATACAGAATGAGAACAGATACTGAGAATTATACCCAGCAGTAGAAGAGAAGTGGTATTATGCAGAATCCATGCATACAGAATGAGAACAGATACTGAGAATTATACCCAGCATACAGGAGAAGAAAAGTGGTATTATGCAGAGTCCATGCATACAGAATGAGAACAGATACTGAGAATTATACCCAGCATACAGGAAAAAAGAAGTGGTATTATGCAGAGCCCATACATACAGAATGAGAACAGATACTGAGAATTATACCCAGCATACAGGAGAAGAGAAGTGGTATTATGCAGAGTCCATGCATACAGAATGAGAACAGATACTGAGAATTATACCCAGCATACAGGAGAAGAGAAGTGGTATTATGCAGAATCCATGCATACAGAATGAGAACAGATACTGAGAATTAAACCCAGAAGGAGAAGAGAAGTGGTATTATGCAGAGTCCATGCATACAGAATGAGAACAGATACTGAGAATTATACCCAGCATACAGGAGAAGAGAAGTGGTATTATGCAGAGCCCATGCATACAGAATGAGAACAGATACTGAGAATTATACCCAGCATACAGGAGAAGAGAAGTGGTATTATGCAGAGCCCATACATACAGAATGAGAACAGATACTGAGAATTATACCCAGCATACAGGAGAAGAGAAGTGGTATTATGCAGAGTCCATGCATACAGAATGAGAACAGATACTGAGAATTATACCCAGCATACAGGAGAAGAGAAGTGGTATTATGCAGAATCCATGCATACAGAATGAGAACAGATACTGAGAATTAAACCCAGAAGGAGAAGAGAAGTGGTATTATGCAGAGTCCATGCATACAGAATGAGAACAGATACTGAGAATTATACCCAGCATACAGGAGAAGAGAAGTGGTATTATGCAGAGCCCATACATACAGAATGAGAACAGATACTGAGAATTATACCCAGCATACAGGTGAAGAGAAGTGGTATTATGCAGAATCCATGCATACAGAATGAGAACAGATACTGAGAATAACCCCCAGAAGGAGAAGAGAAGTGGTATTATGCAGAGTCCATACATACAGAATGAGAACAGATACTGAGAATTATACCCAGCATACAGGAGAAGAGAAGTGGTATTATGCAGAGTCCATACATACAGAATGAGAACAGATACTGAGAATTATACCCGGCATACAGGAGAAGAGAAGTGGTATTATGCAGAGTCCATGCATACAGAATGAGAACAGATACTGAGAATTATACCCAGCAGGAGAAGAGAAGTGGTATTATGCAGAGTCCATGCATACAGAATGAGAACAGATATTGAGAATTATACCCAGCATACAGGAGAAGAGAAGTGGTATTATGCAGAGTCCATGCATACAGAATGAGAACAGATACTGAGAATTATACCCAGCATACAGGAGAAGAGAAGAGGTATTATGCAGAGTCCATGCATACAGAATGAGAACAGATACTGAGAATTATGCCCAGCAGTAGAAGAGAAGTGGTATTATGCAGAGTCCATACATACAGAATGAGAACAGATACTGAGAATTATACCCAGCATACAGGAGAAGAGAAGTGGTATTATGCAGAGTCCATACATACAGAATGAGAACAGATACTGAGAATTATACCCAGCAGTAGAAGAGAAGTGGTATTATGCAGAATCCATGCATACAGAATGAGAACAGATACTGAGAATTATACCTAGCATACAGGAGAAGAGAAGTGGTATTATGCAGAGTCCACGCATACAGAATTAGAAAAGATACTGAGAATTATACCCGGCATACAGGAGAAGAGAAGTGGTATTATGCAGAGTCCATGCATACAGAATGAGAATAGATACTGAGAATTATACCCAGCATACAGGAGAAGAGAAGTGGTATTATACAGAATCCATACATACAGAATGAGAACAGATACTGAGAATTATACCCAGCAGTAGAAGAGAAGTGGTATTATGCAGAATCCATGCATACAGAATGAGAACAGATACTGAGAATTATACCCAGCATACAGGAGAAGAGAAGTGGTATTATGCAGAGTACATGCATACAGAATGAGAACAGATACTGAGAATTAAACCCAGAAGGAGAAGTGGTATTATGCAGAGTCCATACATACAGAATGAGAACAGATACTGAGAATTATACCCAGCAGGAGAAGAGAAGTGGTATTATGCAGAGTCCATACATACAGAATGAGAACAGATACTGAGAATTATGCCCAGCAGTAGAAGAGAAGTGGTATTATGCAGAGTCCATGCATACAGAATGAGAACAGATACTGAGAATAATACCCGGCATAAAGGAGAAGAGAAGTGGTATTATGCAGAGTCCATGCATACAGAATGAGAACAGATACTGAGAATTATACCCAGCATACAGGAGAAGAGAAGTGGTATTATGCAGAGTACATGCATACAGAATGAGAACAGATACTGAGAATTATACCCAGCAGGAGAAGAGAAGTGGTATTATGCAGAGTCCGTACATACAGAATGAGAACAGATACTGAGAATTATACCCAGCAGGAGAAGAGAAGTGGTATTATGCGGAATCCATGCATACAGAATGAGAACAGATACTGAGAATTACACCCAGAAGGAGAAGAGAAGTGGTATTATGCACAGTCCATACATACAGAATGAGAACAGATACTGAGAATTATACCCAGCAGGAGAAGATAAGTGGTATTATGCAGAGTCCATGCATGCAGAATGATAACAGATACTGAGAATTATACCCAGCATACAGGAGAAGAGAAGTGGTATCATGCAAAACCATGCATACAGAATGAGAACAGATACTGAGAATTATACCCAGCAGTAGAAGAGAAGTGGTATTATGCAGAATCCATGCAAACAGAATGAGAACAGATACTGAGAATTATACCCAGCATACAGGAGAAGAGAAGTGGTATTATGCAGAGTCCATACATACAGAATGAGCGCAGATACTGAGAATTATACCCAGCAGGAGAAGAGAAGTGGTATGATGCAGAATCCATGCATACAGAATGAGAACAGATACTGAGAATTACACCCAGCAGTAGAAGAGAAGTGGTATTATGCAGAATCCATGCATACAGAATAAGAACAGATACTGAGAATTATACCCAGCAGGAGAAAAGAAGAGGTATTATGCAGAGTCCATACATACAGAATGAGAACAGATACTGAGAATTATACCCGGCATACAGGATTAGAGAAGTGGTATTATGCAGAGTCCATGCATACAGAATGAGAACAGATACTGAGAATTATACCCAGCATACAGGATAAGAGAAGTGGTATTATGCAGAGTCCATGCATACAGAATGAGAACAGATACTGAGAATTATACCCAGCAAGAGAAGAGAAGTGGTATTATGCAGAGTCCATGCATACAGAATGAGAACAGATACTGAGAATTATACCCAGCATACAGGAGAAGAGAAGTGGTATTATGCAGAGTCCATGCATACAGAATGAGAACAGATACTGAGAATTATACCCAGCAAGAGAAGAGAAGTGGTATTATGCAGAGTCCATGCATACAGAATGAGAACAGATACTGAGAATTATACCCAGCATACAGGAGAAGAGAAGTGGTATTATGCAGAGTACATGCATACAGAATGAGAACAGATACTGAGAATTACACCCAAAAGGAGAAGAGAAGTGGTATTATGCAGAGTCCATGCATACAGAATGAGAACAGATACTGAGAATTATACCCAGCATGCAGGAGAAGAGAAGTGGTATTATAAAGAGTCTATACATACAGAATGAGAACAGATACTGAGAATTATACCCAGCAGGAGAAGAGAAGTGGTATTATGCAGAGTCCATGCATACAGAATGATAACAGATACTGAGAATTATACCCAGCATACAGGAGAAGAGAAGTGGTATCATGCAAAACCATGCATACAGAATGAGAACAGATACTGAGAATTATACCCAGCAGTAGAAGAGAAGTGGTATTATGCGGAATCCATGCATACAGAATGAGAACAGATACTGAGAATTACACCCAGAAGGAGAAGAGAAGTGGTATTATGCACAGTCCATACATACAGAATGAGAACAGATACTGAGAATTATACCCAGCAGGAGAAGATAAGTGGTATTATGCAGAGTCCATGCATGCAGAATGATAACAGATACTGAGAATTATACCCAGCATACAGGAGAAGAGAAGTGGTATCATGCAAAACCATGCATACAGAATGAGAACAGATACTGAGAATTATACCCAGCAGTAGAAGAGAAGTGGTATTATGCAGAATCCATGCAAACAGAATGAGAACAGATACTGAGAATTATACCCAGCATACAGGAGAAGAGAAGTGGTATTATGCAGAGTCCATACATACAGAATGAGCGCAGATACTGAGAATTATACCCAGCAGGAGAAGAGAAGTGGTATTATGCAGAATCCATGCATACAGAATGAGAACAGATACTGAGAATTACACCCAGCAGTAGAAGAGAAGTGGTATTATGCAGAATCCATGCATACAGAATAAGAACAGATACTGAGAATTATACCCAGCAGGAGAAAAGAAGAGGTATTATGCAGAGTCCATACATACAGAATGAGAACAGATACTGAGAATTATACCCGGCATACAGGATTAGAGAAGTGGTATTATGCAGAGTCCATGCATACAGAATGAGAACAGATACTGAGAATTATACCCAGCAAGAGAAGAGAAGTGGTATTATGCAGAGTCCATGCATACAGAATGAAAACAGATACTGAGAATTATACCCAGCATACAGGAGAAGAGAAGTGGTATTATGCAGAGTACATGCATACAGAATGAGAACAGATACTGAGAATTACACCCAAAAGGAGAAGAGAAGTGGTATTATGCAGAGTCCATGCATACAGAATGAGAACAGATACTGAGAATTATACCCAGCATGCAGGAGAAGAGAAGTGGTATTATAAAGAGTCTATACATACAGAATGAGAACAGATACTGAGAATTATACCCAGCAGGAGAAGAGAAGTGGTATTATGCAGAGTCCATGCATACAGAATGATAACAGATACTGAGAATTATACCCAGCATACAGGAGAAGAGAAGTGGTATCATGCAAAACCATGCATACAGAATGAGAACAGATACTGAGAATTATACCCAGCAGTAGAAGAGAAGTGGTATTATGCAGAATCCATGCAAACAGAATGAGAACAGATACTGAGAATTATACCCAGCATACAGGAGAAGAGAAGTGGTATTATGCAGAGTCCATACATACAGAATGAGAGCAGATACTGAGAATTACACCCAGCAGAAGAAGAGAAGTGGTATTATGCAGAATCCATGCATACAGAATAAGAACAGATACTGAGAATTATACCCAGCAGGAGAAAAGAAGAGGTATTATGCAGAGTCCATACATACAGAATGAGAACAGATACTGAGAATTATACCCGGCATACAGGATTAGAGAAGTGGCATTATGCAGAGTCCATGCATACAGAATGAGAACAGATACTGAGAATTATACCCAGCAAGAGAAGAGAAGTGGTATTATGCAGAGTCCATGCATACAGAATGAGAACAGATACTGAGAATTGTACCCAGCATACAGGAGAAGAGAAGTGGTATTATGCAGAGTACATGCATACAGAATGAGAACAAATACTGAGAATTACACCCAGAAGGAGAAGAGAAGTGGTATTATGCAGAGTCCATACATACAGAATGAGAACAGATACTGAGAATTATGCCCAGCAGTAGAAGAGAAGTGGTATTATGCAGAGTCCATGCATACAGAATGAGAACAGATACTGAGAATAATACCCGGCATAAAGGAGAAGAGAAGTGGTATTATGCAGAGTCCATGCATACAGAATGAGAACAGATACTGAGAATTATACCCAGCATACAGGAGAAGAGAAGTGGTATTATGCAGAGTACATGCATACAGAATGAGAACAGATACTGAGAATTAAACCCAGAAGGAGAAGTGGTATTATGCAGAGTCCATACATACAGAATGAGAACAGATACTGAGAATTATACCCAGCAGGAGAAGAGAAGTGGTATTATGCAGAGTCCATACATACAGAATGAGAACAGATACTGAGAATTATGCCCAGCAGTAGAAGAGAAGTGGTATTATGCAGAGTCCATGCATACAGAATGAGAACAGATACTGAGAATAATACCCGGCATAAAGGAGAAGAGAAGTGGTATTATGCAGAGTCCATGCATACAGAATGAGAACAGATACTGAGAATTATACCCAGCATACAGGAGAAGAGAAGTGGTATTATGCAGAGTACATGCATACAGAATGAGAACAGATACTGAGAATTATACCCAGCAGGAGAAGAGAAGTGGTATTATGCAGAGTCCGTACATACAGAATGAGAACAGATACTGAGAATTATACCCAGCAGGAGAAGAGAAGTGGTATTATGCGGAATCCATGCATACAGAATGAGAACAGATACTGAGAATTACACCCAGAAGGAGAAGAGAAGTGGTATTATGCACAGTCCATACATACAGAATGAGAACAGATACTGAGAATTATACCCAGCAGGAGAAGATAAGTGGTATTATGCAGAGTCCATGCATGCAGAATGATAACAGATACTGAGAATTATACCCAGCATACAGGAGACGAGAAGTGGTATCATGCAAAACCATGCATACAGAATGAGAACAGATACTGAGAATTATACCCAGCAGTAGAAGAGAAGTGGTATTATGCAGAATCCATGCAAACAGAATGAGAACTGATACTGAGAATTATACCCAGCATACAGGAGAAGAGAAGTGGTATTATGCAGAGTCCATACATACAGAATGAGCGCAGATACTGAGAATTATACCCAGCAGGAGAAGAGAAGTGGTATTATGCAGAATCCATGCATACAGAATGAGAACAGATACTGAGAATTACACCCAGCAGTAGAAGAGAAGTGGTATTATGCAGAATCCATGCATACAGAATAAGAACAGATACTGAGAATTATACCCAGCAGGAGAAAAGAAGAGGTATTATGCAGAGTCCATACATACAGAATGAGAACAGATACTGAGAATTATACCCAGCATACAGGATTAGAGAAGTGGCATTATGCAGAGTCCATGCATACAGAATGAGAACAGATACTGAGAATTATACCCAGCATACAGGATTAGAGAAGTGGCATTATGCAGAGTCCATGCATACAGAATGAGAACAGATACTGAGAATTATACCCAGCATACAGGATAAGAGAAGTGGTATTATGCAGAGTCCATGCATACAGAATGAGAACAGATACTGAGAATTATACCCAGCAAGAGAAGAGAAGTGGTATTATGCAGAGTCCATGCATACAGAATGAGAACAGATACTGAGAATTATACCCAGCATACAGGAGAAGAGAAGTGGTATTATGCAGAGTACATGCATACAGAATGAGAACAGATACTGAGAATTACACCCAAAAGGAGAAGAGAAGTGGTATTATGCAGAGTCCATGCATACAGAATGAGAACAGATACTGAGAATTATACCCAGCATGCAGGAGAAGAGAAGTGGTATTATAAAGAGTCTATACATACAGAATGAGAACAGATACTGAGAATTATACCCAGCAGGAGAAGATAAGTGGTATTATGCAGAGTCCATGCATGCAGAATGATAACAGATACTGAGAATTATACCCAGCATACAGGAGACGAGAAGTGGTATCATGCAAAACCATGCATACAGAATGAGAACAGATACTGAGAATTATACCCAGCAGTAGAAGAGAAGTGGTATTATGCAGAATCCATGCAAACAGAATGAGAACAGATACTGAGAATTATACCCAGCATACAGGAGAAGAGAAGTGGTATTATGCAGAGTCCATACATACAGAATGAGCGCAGATACTGAGAATTATACCCAGCAGGAGAAGAGAAGTGGTATTATGCAGAATCCATGCATACAGAATGAGAACAGATACTGAGAATTACACCCAGCAGTAGAAGAGAAGTGGTATTATGCAGAATCCATGCATACAGAATAAGAACAGATACTGAGAATTATACCCAGCAGGAGAAAAGAAGAGGTATTATGCAGAGTCCATACATACAGAATGAGAACAGATACTGAGAATTATACCCAGCATACAGGATTAGAGAAGTGGCATTATGCAGAGTCCATGCATACAGAATGAGAACAGATACTGAGAATTATACCCAGCATACAGGATTAGAGAAGTGGCATTATGCAGAGTCCATGCATACAGAATGAGAACAGATACTGAGAATTATACCCAGCATACAGGATAAGAGAAGTGGTATTATGCAGAGTCCATGCATACAGAATGAGAACAGATACTGAGAATTATACCCAGCAAGAGAAGAGAAGTGGTATTATGCAGAGTCCATGCATACAGAATGAGAACAGATACTGAGAATTATACCCAGCATACAGGAGAAGAGAAGTGGTATTATGCAGAGTACATGCATACAGAATGAGAACAGATACTGAGAATTACACCCAAAAGGAGAAGAGAAGTGGTATTATGCAGAGTCCATGCATACAGAATGAGAACAGATACTGAGAATTATACCCAGCATGCAGGAGAAGAGAAGTGGTATTATAAAGAGTCTATACATACAGAATGAGAACAGATACTGAGAATTATACCCAGCAGGAGAAGATAAGTGGTATTATGCAGAGTCCATGCATACAGAATGATAACAGATACTGAGAATTATACCCAGCATACAGGAGAAGAGAAGTGGTATCATGCAAAACCATGCATACAGAATGAGAACAGATACTGAGAATTATACCCAGCAGTAGAAGAGAAGTGGTATTATGCAGAATCCATGCAAACAGAATGAGAACAGATACTGAGAATTATACCCAGCATACAGGAGAAGAGAAGTGGTATTATGCAGAGTCCATACATACAGAATGAGAGCAGATACTGAGAATTATACCCAGCAGGAGAAGAGAAGTGGTATTATGCAGAATCCATGCATACAGAATGAGAACAGATACTGAGAATTACACCCAGCAGTAGAAGAGAAGTGGTATTATGCAGAATCCATGCATACAGAATAAGAACAGATACTGAGAATTATACCCAGCATACAGGAGAAGAGAAGTGGTATTATGCAGAATCCATGCATACAGAATGAGAACAGATACTGAGAATTACACCCAGCAGTAGAAGAGAAGTGGTATTATGCAGAATCCATGCATACAGAATGAGAACAGATACTGAGAATTATACCCAGCAGTAGAAGAGAAGTGGTATTATGCAGAGTCCATACATACAGAATGAGAACAGATACTGAGAATTATACCCGGCATACAGGATTAGAGAAGAGGCATTATGCAGAGTCCATGCATACAGAATGAGAACAGATACTGAGAATTATACCCAGCAAGAGAAGAGAAGTGGTATTATGCAGAGTCCATGCATACAGAATGAGAACAGATACTGAGAATTGTACCCAGCATACAGGAGAAGAGAAGTGGTATTATGCAGAGTACATGCATACAGAATGAGAACAGATACTGAGAATTACACCCAGAAGGAGAAGAGAAGTGGTATTATGCAGAGTCCATGCATACAGAATGAGAACAGATACTGAGAATTATACCCAGCATACAGGAGAAGAGAAGTGGTATTATGCAGAGTCCATGCATACAGAATGAGAACAGATACTGAGAATTATACCCAGCAAGAGAAGAGAAGTGGTATTATGCAGAGTCCATGCATACAGAATGAGAACAGATACTGAGAATTGTACCCAGCATACAGGAGAAGAGAAGTGGTATTATGCAGAGTACATGCATACAGAATGAGAACAGATACTGAGAATTACACCCAGAAGGAGAAGAGAAGTGGTATTATGCAGAGTCCATGCATACAGAATGAGAACAGATACTGAGAATTATACCCAGCATACAGGAGAAGAGAAGTGGTATTATGCAGAGTCCATGCATACAGAATGAGAACAGATACTGAGAATTATACCCAGCAAGAGAAGAGAAGTGGTATTATGCAGAGTCCATACATAAAGAATGAGAACAGATACTGAGAATTATACCCAGCAGGAGAAGAGAAGTGGTATTATGCAGAGTCCATGCATACAGAATGAGAACAGATACTGAGAATTACACCCAGAAGGAGAAGAGAAGTGGTATTATGCAGAGTCCATGCATACAGAATGAGAACAGATACTGAGAATTATACCCAGCATACAGGAGAAGAGAAGTGGTATTATGCAGAGTCCATACATACAGAATGAGAACAGATACTGAGAATTATACCCAGCAGTAGAAGAGAAGTGGTATTATGCAGAATTCATGCATACAGAATGAGAACAGATACTGAGAATTATACCCAGCAGTAGAAGAGAAGTGGTATTATGCAGAGTCCATGCATACAGAATGAGAACAGATACTGAGAATTATACCCAGCAGGAGAAGAGAAGTGGTATTATGCAGAGTCCATGCATACAGAATGAGAACAGATACTGAGAATTATACCCAGCATACAGGAGAAGAGAAGTGGTATTATGCAGAATCCATGCATACAGAATGAGAACAGATACTGAGAATTACACCCAGAAGGAGAAGAGAAGTGGTATTATGCAGAGTCCATGCATACAGAATGAGAACAGATACTGAGAATTATACCCAGCAGGAGAAGAGAAGTGGTATTATGCAGAGTCCATGCATACAGAATGAGAACAGATACTGAGAATTATACCCAGCATACAGGAGAAGAGAAGAGGTATTATGCAGAGTCCATGCATACAGAATGAGAACAGATACTGAGAATTATACCCAGCATACAGGAGAAGAGAAGTGGTATTATGCAGAGTCCATGCATACAGAATGAGAACAGATACTGAGAATTATACCCAGCATACAGGAGAATAGAAGTGGTATTATGCAGAGTCCATGCATACAGAATGAGAACAGATACTGAGAATTATACCCAGCAGTAGAAGAGAAGTGGTATTATGCAGAGTCCATGCATACAGAATGAGAACAGATACTGAGAATTATACCAAGCATACAGGAGAAGAGAAGTGGTATTATGCAGAGTACATGCATACAGAATGAGAACAGATACTGAGAATTATACCCAGCATACAGGAGAAGAGAAGTGGTATTATGCAGAGTCCATGCATACAGAATGATAGCAGATACTGAGAATTATACCCAGCATACAGGAGAAGAGAAGTGGTATTATGCAGAGTCCATACATACAGAATGAGAACAGATACTGAGAATTATACCCAGCAGTAGAAGAGAAGTGGTATTATGCAGAGTCCATGCATACAGAATGAGAACAGATACTGAGAATTATACCCAGCAGGCGAAGAGAAGTGGTATTATGCAGAGTCCATGCATACAGAATGAGAACAGATACTGAGAATTATACCCAGCATACAGGAGAAGAGAAGTGGTATTATGCAGAGTCCATGCATACAGAATGAGAACAGATACTGAGAATTATACCCAGCATACAGGAGAAGAGAAGTGGTATTATGCAGAGTCCATACATACAGAATGAGAACAGATACTGAGAATTATACCCAGCATACAGGAGAAGAGAAGTGGTATTATGCAGAGTCCATACATACAGAATGAGAACAGATACTGAGAATTATACCCAGCATACAGGAGAAGAGAAATGGTATTATGCAGAGTCCATACATACAGAATGAGAACAGATACTGAGAATTATACCCGGCATACAGGAGAAGAGAAGTGGTATTATGCAGAGTCCATGCATACAGAATGAGAACAGATACTGAGAATTATACCCAGCATACAGGAGAAGAGAAATGGTATTATGCAGAGTCCATACATACAGAATGAAAACAGATACTGAGAATTATACCCAGCAAGAGAAGAGAAGTGGTATTATGCAGAATCCATGCAAACAGAATGAGAACAGATACTGAGAATTATACCCAGCATACAGGAGAAGAGAAGTGGTATTATGCAGAGTCCACACATACAGAATGAGAACAGATACTGAGAATTACACCCAGCAAGAGAAGAGAAGTGGTATTATGCAGAATCCATGCAAACAGAATGAGAACAGATACTGAGAATTATACCCATACAGGTGAAAAGAAGTGGTATTATGCAGAATCCATGCATACAGAATGAGAACAGATACTGAGAATTATACCCAGCATACAGGAGAAGAGAAGTGGTATTATGCAGAGTCCATACATACAGAATGAGAACAGATACTGAGAATTATACCCGGCATACAGGAGAAGAGAAGTGGTATTATGCAGAGTCCATGCATACAGAATGAGAACAGATACTGAGAATTATACCCAGCATACAGGAGAAGAGAAGTGGTATTATGCAGAGTCCATGCATACAGAATGAGAACAGATACTGAGAATTATACCCAGCATACAGGTGAAAAGAAGTGGTATTATGCAGAGTCCATGCATACAGAATGAGAACAGATACTGAGAATTATACCCAGCATACAGGAGAAGAGAAGTGATATTATGCAGAGTACGTGCATACAGAATGAGAACAGATACTGAGAATTATACCCAGCAGGAGAAGAGAAGTGGTATTATGCAGAGTCCATACATACAGAATGAGAACAGATACTGAGAATTATACCCAGCAGGAGAAGAGAAGTGGTATTATGCAGAGTCCATGCATACAGAATGAGAACAGATACTGAGAATTATACCCAGCATACAGGAGAAGAGAAGTGGTATTATGCAGAATCCATGCATACAGAATGAGAACAGATACTGAGAATTACACCCAGAAGGAGAAGAGAAGTGGTATTATGCAGAGTCCATGCATACAGAATCAGAACAGATACTGAGAATTATACCCAGCATACAGGAGAAGAGAAGTGGTATTATGCAGAGTCCATGCATACAGAATCAGAACAGATACTGAGAATTATACCCGGCATACAGGAGAAGAGAAGTGGTATTATGCAGAATCCATACATACAGAATGAGAACAGATACTGAGAATTATACCCAGCAGTAGAAGAGAAGTGGTATTATGCAGAATCCATGCATACAGAATGAGAACAGATACAGAGAATTATACCCAGCATACAGGAGAAGAGAAGTGGTATTATGCAGAGTCCATGCATACAGAATGAGAACAGATACTGAGAATTATACCCGGCATACAGGAGAAGAGAAGTGGTATTATGCAGAGTCCATGCATACAGAATGAGAACAGATACTGAGAATTACACCCAGCAGTAGAAGAGAAGTGGTATTATGCAGAATCCATGAATACAGAATGAGAACAGATACTGAGAATTATACCCAGCAGTAGAAGAGAAGTGGTATAATGCAGAATCCATGCATACAGAATGAGAACAGATACAGAGAATTATACCCAGCATACAGGAGAAGAGAAGTGGTATTATGCAGAGTCCATGCATACAGAATGAGAACAGATACTGAGAATTATACCCAGCATACAGGGGAAGAGAGGTGGTATTATGCAGAGTCCATACATACAGAATGAGAACAGATACTGAGAATTATACCCAGCATACAGGATAAGAGAAGTGGTATTATGCAGAATCCATATATACAGAATGAGAACAGATACTGAGAATTATACCCAGCAGTAGAAGAGAAGTGGTATTATGCAGAATCCATGCAAACAGAATGAGAACAGATACTGAGAATTATACCCAGCAGTAGAAGAGAAGTGGTATTATGCAGAGTCCATACATACAGAATGAGAACAGATACTGAGAATTACACCCAGAAGGAGAAGAGAAGTGGTATTATGCAGAATCCATGCAAACAGAATGAGAACAGATACTGAGAAGTACACCAAGCATCTAGTAGGAGAGAACTGCTACTATGCAGAGCTTATACATACAGTATACAGGAAAAAGAGATACTAAGAATTACACCCATCATACAAGTGAAGAGGAGTGCTACTGTGCATAGCTCATACATACAGAATGGAATAAGAAGAGATACTGAGAATTACAACCGGCATACAGAAGTGGTGCTGTGTAGGGACTATGTATGCATACAGAATAGGAACAGATAATGAGAACTACACCTAGTTATAGGAGAAGAGAAGTAGTACTATGCAGAGCCCATATACAAAGAAGATGTACGGATACCGAGAATTACACCCTGTATACAGAACAAGAGAAGATATCCTGTGCACAGCCCATACACACACAATAAGAACAATCACTGAGAATTACACAGCATTCTGGAGAAGAGAAGTAGTACTGTGCAGTGCCCATATATAAAGGAGAAGTACAGATTCTGAGAATTACATCCAGTAAGCAGGAGAAGAGAAATGGTACTGTGCAGAGCCCACAGGTTCAGAGTAAGAACAGATACTGACAATTACACCCGGCATATAGGATAGGAGAAGCGGTACTGTTCATACATACAGAATGAGAACAGATACTGAGAATTACACCCAGAAGGAGAAGAGAAGTGGTATTATGCAGAATCCATGCATACAGAATGAGAACAGATACTGAGAATTACACCCAGAAGGAGAAGAGAAGTGGTATTATGCAGAGTCCATACATACAGAATGATAACAGATACTGAGAATTATACCCAGCATACAGGAGAAGAGAAGTGGTATTATGCAGAGTCCATGCATACAGAATGAGAACAGATACTGAGAATTATACCCAGCATACAGGAGAAGAGAAGTACTGCTGTGCAGGGCTCATATATAACAAAGAAGCACAGGACATTTATTCATCAAAGAAAAGCAACATTTCAGGCTACCATAGACCCCTTCCTCATGTGGGAGAGATCCTCAGTGGCCTTGAAATGTCGTTTTCTTGTTGTGGTGAAAAAATGTTCTGTTGATGCCTTTTTACCAAGGTGTGCTCATGGTGATATTATTATTATTATACAGTATTTATAAAGCGCCAATGGTTCGCTCAGCGCTGTACATTACAAAGGGGGACAGAACATGTGACAGAACAATACAAATACAATGCAAAACATGAGGGGATCGAGGGCCCTGCTCCTTGGAGCTTACAATCTAGGAGGGAGGGGATGGTGGCACAGGAGGAGATAGCTGTGGGGGATGGAGTGGTAGGCAGAGTGGAGGAGGTCGGAAAGTTAGCAGGGGGTGGGGTAGGCTTCCCTGAAGAGGTGGGTTTTCAGGGTGCGCCTAAGGGAGAGTAGGTGATAATCTGATGGGTTGGAGCAGGGAGTTCCAGAGGATGGGTGACACCCTGGAGAAGTCCTGGAGGCGGGCATGGGAGGAGGAGACCAGGGAACTAGAGAGAAGGAGGCCTTGTGAGGAGCGGAGTGTGCGTGCTGGGTGGTACTTGGATATTAGGTCAGTGATGTAGTTCGGGGCAGTATGGTGGACAGCTTTGTACGTCAGTGTTAGGATTTTGAATTTGATCCGTTGCGCAATCGGAAGCCAGTGGAGGGATTGGCAGAGGGGGGTGGAGGCCAGTGGAGGGATTGGCAGAGGGGGGTGGAGGCCAGTGGAGGGATTGGCAGAGGGGGGTGGCGGAGATGGAGCAGTTGGAAAGGTGAATGAGTCTGGCAGCCGTATTCAGGATGGACTGAAGCGGGGATAGCCAGCGGCGAGGCAGGCCAGTGAGGAGGGAGTTGCAGTAGTCGAGTCGTGATATGATGAGGGAGTGGATGAGCTGTTTAGTGGTTTCTGGGGTTAGGAACGTGTGGATTTTGGCGATGTTGCGGAGGTGGAGGCGGCACGAGTTTGTTAAAGATTGGACTTGGGGCTGGAAGGATAGGTTGGAGTCCAGAATGACACCAAGGGGTTTATTTACTAAAGCTGGAGAGTCCAAAATCAGACTCCCTTCTGCATAGAAACCAATCAGCTTCCAGGTTTCATTGCCAAAGCTTCATTGAACAAGCTGAGGTTAGAAGCTGATTGGTTTCTATGCAGAAGGGAGTCTGATTTTGGACTCTCCAGCTTTAGTAAATAAACCCCCAAGTATCATATCTCAGTGATTGGGCTTTATGCTTGATTGCGCCATCGTTATATCACTTTACCATCCACAAACTTTTAGATCCTTGGCTGTAGAGTGCGCTGAGTTTCAAAAATATACGGACAGACCAGATTGTGTGAGAGCTCTTAGGTTCTCCTCAGTACCCGCTGGTTCCTCTGCAGAATTAGATTGATAATTTAGCCCAATTACAATAATTACATTGCTCGGGTGAACAAGGCCACCAGAAATGTATTCAGGGATCCTCTATTTTGAGAATTCATCTTGATGAATTCACCATTACCCACCTTATCACTGGAAATTCAGTATTTGTTGCAGCTCTTGTGTATTTAATAAACCCAAATTGTGGCCTGCACACCAGTTGGCTTTTTTAATTCTAAGCAAAATGTCAACCCCATCATTTCATAATCACAATCAATCAAGTCCAGCATCAGGAACATACGTCGACATTTATAGTCACATGGGTTACTTGGTCACCATAATCCAAACCCTGACCAGCATAATCTAATCACCTGACTAAGGGTTGTTTCACACGGGAGGACAGATCAGTTCCTGCTGTCTGTATTTCTGGTGGACCCGATAGGACCATCCATTGCCCACTATGGATTTGAGGATGTAAACGAACAAGTGTCCATTTGCACCCGCCTGCATCTAAACCAACAAACCAATAAAAAATAGGCAGATGGGGATCCATTTCCCATCTATCTAGCGGATTGGATAACAGTCGGATGTAAATAGATAGACAGTCCATTTACATCCGACCGCCCAATGAAAACAGTGGGCTGTGTCCATGTCTGCTCTGCATAAGCATAAGTGGAGCTGACATGAACCTGTCATCCATCAGCTCAGCGGGGATGAGCAGACAAATCCCCCGCTGAGCAGGCGGATCCGCCCGTGTGAGAGGCTAACTCAGTCCCCTCACCTGGATAACCCACTCATCTGATCAGTATAATCCAATCTCCTGACTTGAATCATCCAACCACTCGACCAGGATAACCCAACCACCCGACCAGGATAACCCAACCACCCGAACCAGGATAACCCAACCAGGATAACTCAACCACCCGAACCAGGATAACCCAACCACCCGACCAAGATACCCCAACTACCCAACCAGGATAACTCAACCACCCGACCAAGATACCCCAACTACCCAACCAGGATAACTCAACCACCCGACCAGGATAACCCAACCACCCGACCAGGATAACCCAACCACCCAACAAGGATAATCCAACCAGGATAACTCAACCACCCGAACCAGGATAACCCAACCACCCCACCAAGATACCCCAACTAGGATAACTCAACCACCCGACCAGGATATCCCAACCACCCGACCAGGATATCCCAACCACCCGACCAGGATATCCCAACCACACGACCAGGATAACCCAACCACCCAACCAGGATAACCCAACCACCCAACCAGGATAACCCAACCACCCAACCAGGATAACCCAACCAGGATAACCCAACCACCCAACCAGGATAACCCAACCACCCGACCAGGATAACCCAACCACCCAACCAGGATAACCCAACCACCCAACCAGGATAACCCAACCACCCGACCAGGATAACTCAACCACCCAACCAAGATACCCCAACTACCCAACCAGGATAACCCAACCACCCAACCAAGATACCCCAACTACCCAACCAGGATAACCCAACCACCCAACCAGGATAACTCAACCACCCAACCAGGATAACCCAACCACCTGCCATGGTTAAAAAAAAAGATTTCCCAGGCACATCCATGTGTTTTGTAGCAAGTGTTTTGAACAATTGTTTCAGATTTAACATTTTTAGGAATGGGTGTAAATGATTGTGCTTTGCTCAAAGATCTGTCTGAAAGAAAAGAAAAATTAACCAAAAAACTACCAAAAAGGATCTCAAAGGTTACCAAATGGATGGGATGATCACATGAGTATCATGGTTTAATGCTTGGGGCCAGAGAGGAAGAAAACTGCTTTAAAGAAAAATTCCATATGTTTTTTACCCACCCCATTATTCACTTACCATTTCCATGCTCCATAGCTTGCCAACTTCCTCCTTGGTTCAGCCCCCGAGGTCCTATCCAGGAAGGAATGATAACATTATTCTAACCATTTCCTATCAGCAGTGGCTGGGGATGAGTTCAGGTTTGGTCTGAATTTGGGTTTGAATCTAACACAGAAGGAAGCACTACCCCAACCCACTGCAGCCAGGGCATTCCCCACTTCACAGCTGAACGTCACAAAGGGGTGAAGATGCTTGTGACATCTTGGACCTAATATGGCATTGGCATACTTCAGTATCCTATATTTTCCATAGGCAGACATGATACAGGATATGGTCAGAGACTGCAGACACGATACAGGATATGGTCAGAGACTGCAGACATGATACAGGAGATGGTCAGAGACAGCAGACATGATACAGGAGATGGTCAGAGACTGCAGATATGATACAGGAGATGGTCAGAGACTGCAGATATGATACAGGAGATGGTCAGAGACAGCAGACATGATACAGGAGATGGTCAGAGACAGCAGACATGATACAGGAGATGAAAACACAAAGCACAGAGGGCACCAATCTGGGTGTAGCATTAAGATGCGATTTATTAGACACACAGTTGCCAACTCACGTTAGAAGTGAATCACGTACCCATCACTCTGCTGGTCACCGGAGAACCGCCATGTGCGGGGATTGGTGGAGGTATCCGTCTTGTCTCTGCTTTAGAGTGGCGTGGAGCCCTAATGTGATCTGGAAAAAAAAAAACCGAAGCAGGAAGAAACCGACAAGCCGTGAAACACAAGCATTCTCCGATTATAATCAACGTCGGCGTTGGAGGTGCGTAGGGCGTGGCTTAGGTGTTTCAGAACCGCCCAGCTCCTTTGTAAAAGCCTGAATGCCAGTGTCTATGGGGATCATAGTTACATAGTTAGTCTGGCTGAAAACAGACAAAAGTCCATCCAGTTCAACCATTAAAAAAAAAAAAAAGTATAATCCTATACCCACAGCTGATCCAGAGGAAGGAGAAAAAAACCCAGCAAAGCGTGATCTAATGACACAAGAGATGGAAACAAAGGACACAGCGCCTCTAAGTGTAAACTGTATAACAATTTATTGTTAAAAAGTAAGTTGGGCAACTCACATCTTTTAAAAGGTATACAGGCTCATAGGGAGGAGGTGTGGAAAACTTCTATCGCCAGGTGTAGATGCTCTAGGAGGGATCATGGGCCGATCAGCAGGAGGTGCTGGTATGTCTGGAGCTGAAGGTGTAGGCGTCTGACGTCATCGGGATGAGACGCGTTTCTGACCATGCGTGGGGACCTCTAGGAGCCGGTGCGCTCTTTCTGCAGAAATAGATCATCAATAAGGGAGGGAGCGGGAGGAGAGCCTTATATAGGACAACGAAAAAAATGACAGACAGGACTGGGGGCGGAGAGTAGGAGAGGGGAGCCGGTACATGTAGAGCAATGGAGACATGTATATAAACACAGGGGACCAAATAAAATGTGGAATTATATATAAATGCATAAATGGGGGAACCAGATAAATAAAGAAACTAAATAGATAATATATAAATAAAATTGACAATGGCAAATCATAATCAGGATAAGAAAATACATGAGAATATACTGTATGAACTGATCTGTATGTTCCTATATATACTCATGTATTTTCTTATCCTGAAAACGTCACAGGTGGGGGGTAGGGAGATAGGTGAGAGGCAGCGTCACAAGAGGGAGGAAGGGAGATAGGTGAGGGGCAGCGCCACAAGAGGGAGGAAGGGAGATAGGTGAGGGGCAGCGCCACAAGAGGGAGGAAGGGAGATAGGTGAGGGGCAGCGCCACAAGAGGGAGGAAGGGAGATAGGTGAGGGGCAGCGCCACAAGAGGGAGGAAGGGAGATAGGTGAGAGGCAGCGTCACAAGAGGGAGGAAGGGAGATAGGTGAGGGGCAGCGCCACAAGAGGGAGGAAGGGAGATAGGTGAGGGGCAGCGCCACAAGAGGGAGGAAGGGAGATAGGTGAGGGGCAGCGCCACAAGAGGGAGGAAGGAAGATAGGTGAGGGGCAGCGCCACAAGAGGGAGGAAGGGAGATAGGTGAGGGGCAGCGCCACAAGAGGGAGGAAGGGAGATAGGTGAGGGGCAGCGCCACAAGAGGGAGGAAGGGAGATAGGTGAGAGGCAGCGTCACAAGAGGGAGGAAGGGAGATAGGTGAGGGGCAGCGCCACAAGAGGGAGGAAGGGAGATAGGTGAGAGGCAGCGTCACAAGAGGGAGGAAGGGAGATAGGTGAGGGGCAGCGCCACAAGAGGGAGGAAGGGAGATAGGTGAGGGGCAGCGCCACAAGAGGGAGGAAGGGAGATAGGTGAGGGGCAGCGTCACAATTGGGGGGAAGTGATACAAGAGAGGGTAAGGGAGACAGGTAGGGGGCAGCGCCATAGGAGGAAGGTAGGG
Organism: Staurois parvus; assembly: GCF_062004578.1. NCBI lineage: Eukaryota > Metazoa > Chordata > Amphibia > Anura > Ranidae > Staurois > Staurois parvus. Next base: position 1,866,565 of record NW_028318463.1, read on the forward strand.
AGACAGGTGAGGGGCAGCGTTACAGGAGTGGGGCAGCGGGAAAGGAAGGGGCCTTTCACCTGTATAACTGTGGCTCCTCCAGATGGTGTCAGTGGATCAATGGACAGGATATGGTGCCAGGAGGGGTAGCCTGGTTGTTGTGATCAGTGTGTGTGTGTGTGTGTGTGTGTGTGTGTGTGTGTGTGTGTGGGGGGGGGGGGGGGGGGGGGGGGGGTTAGTGCCGAGCTGGAGGTGGGGCTGTATGCGGTCACACATGTGGCGGGACGTGGTGTGCATGTTAAAGGCAGCATTGACCAGTGTACGGCTGGCTGCCATCAGGGCACTTGCCCAGTGGGGTGGACGGGGCAATTGGTGTGGGAGGCCACATCCTCCGCTCCATAAGCTTTCTGGCTGTGTGCTAGGGGGTGGGCCTGCAGTGTCTTCCGGGGGGGGGGGGGGGAGCACGGAAGACACAATATATACCAAGCGTACAGTATATTATTATTATACAGGATTTATGGAGCCAACAGTTTGCTCAGCGCTTTACAATATAACGGGAGACAATACAGTTCAAACAAGAGGGATAGGAGGGCCCTGATCCTTGTATATATATTATAGTATACAACATAGCCCAAGTGTACAGTGTGTATATATATATATATATATATATATATATATAGTAAACATATGAACAATATAGTCCAGCGTACAGTGTATACAATTACAGAAACACCAATCCATAACCATAAAACCACATCTAGATGTCCATGGACAACCCATAGTAACTGTTACAACCCATAGCAACTGGGAAGAGTCCATAGCAAAAACATACACAAGTCTTCTCCGCAGTATACACCAAACTTGATGTACAATATATAATACAGGAATATATATTATAGTGTACAACATAGCCTTGGTGTACTGTATATATATATATATATATATATATTACACACACGTATGTATGTATTGTACACGTATGAACAATATAGTCCAGCGTACAGTATATACAATTACAGAAACACCAATCCATAACCATGAAACCACATCTAGATGTCCATAGACAATCCATAGCAACTGTTACAACCCATAGCAACTGGGAAGAGTCCATAGCAAAAAGAGAAAAATACAAGTCTTCTCCACAATATACACCAGACTGAATGTACAACATATATATATATACATATACACACACAGTATATATATAACAGTGTGCAACGCATCCCCAGTGTACATTAAATATATATATAAATATGTGCATGTATTGTACACATATGAACAATATAGCCCCTGTGTACAGTATATACAATTACAGAAACACCAATCCGCACAGTATATATATATATATTTATTATAGTGTACAAAATAGCCCCAGTGTACAGTGTATATATAT